>NW_016157128.1:447498-501410 GCF_001687245.7 Rhagoletis zephyria | reverse complement strand
TTAAACTAATTTGAAATTTTAAAAATTGCCTGCACATCAGCATCAAAATACCTTTCTAATGATATATAATTGTTTATACCTTAGAAGTATAGTTTAGCCGTAAAAGGGGTGTAAAGGAAACATGATTGCCTATTTATATAATTGATGATATAATTCATTTATAAACAATATATAATATAATAAAATAAAATGTCTATCATACTCGGACGTATATTTTCCATATTTTCTACTTATACAGAAACTTCATAGCGAGGGTTCAAATAGTGCTATCTCGCATTTTTTCAAAAAGTACTTTCTGATGTGTCTAAAATTTAACTGTCATCACTGATGTTAATGCTGACCTTATTTATCGCTTGTTAGAAGAATTGAAATTGCTTTTTCAATTATTGTATATATTTTTTAAGTTTATAAATTAAAAGGAACGAAATTCGAGGATATGGTCCTGAACCCATAATTTTTCAAAAATAAATACAAATTTGCAAGATTTCAATTTCAATTATTGTATATATTTTTTAAGTTTATAAATTAAAAGGAACGAAATTCGAGGATATGGTCCTGAACCCATAATTTTTCAAAAATAAATACAAATTTGCAAGATTTCAATTTCAATTATTGTATATATTTTTTAAGTTTATAAATTAAAAGGAACGAAATTCGAGGATATGGTCCTGAACCCATAATTTTTCAAAAATAAATACAAATTTGCAAGAATACTTAAGGGTAAATCTTAAAAGGACATTTTCAATACCTATTCCTTATAACCCAAAATATTGTATATTTCAATTCTAAACAATTTTTTGAACTAATAATATAAATATTTGAAATTTCAAAAAGCCTTAAAAAACCCAGATGAAAAACTGAAAAAAAAGTTTTACTATATTTGGCTCCTAGTTTTGTGAGTATATTTTTTGCGTAATGGGTGTTATCATTAACTTGATTTTTTGAGTGACTTATGAGGCTTTCAAAAAAACATCTTCTTCGTACCGCTGATTAGTAAAACTTATCTCTAACATAACCTCAATGGTTCTCAACCTTTCAATGCATTTCTTTAAGGAATATATACCGTTAAATTATAACTAGTTTTATCATTAACTCGGTATTTAAAAAAATGTGACTTATGCCATTCGCTAATATAAGGGCGATTTTTTCAAAAAAAATTTATTCGTGTCCTTAGAATTTCTTAAGACACAAAATTCATCGAAAGCCTACAAAAAAAAGAGAAAAAATATCCTTATTAAAATGGCAACCCACCGTGAGTAAGAATAAATACATATCTGCATGCACCTGTTTATATGTACATATGTACTATGTATCTACATACCTGTTCATATGTATGTAGATAGGTATGTATGCACATTTCCATTCATATGCATAAGATGAGAAGTTATGAGGTAGCAACCAATCAATAGCTATATAACGCAAAGTACGATCAGAAATTCATAAAATGGAAGATTTAAAAAGAAAAAAATTAATATATTAGTAATTGTAAAATCGCCTTGTGGATAGGAAAAATTTAATATGCTAACCAATGAAAAACTCAGTGCACAGCGAATGGGGAGTTGAGGCAAAACTAATGCATATTACGTACACACTCACACAGCTCCCATCAGTATTCATATGTGTCAAATATGATTGTGGATTGTACATACATACTAACATCTATATATGTTTATTTACCTATTTAAATACATATGTACACTTATGTAAGTTTGCATATAACGCAGTAAATGTTGGTATATATGTGTGATTGTATGTTGTAAGTACATACATACATATGTACAGTACGCCCACGTTAAAAGCAACCGGTAAAAATTCGGGCAGTTGCGTTTCAGACTGAACGACTGATCAGAATTTAATCTGAAAACAAAAGTATCAAAAGTAAAATAATATGGTTGATTTTTTTCATTAAGTTTGTATCGGAGATGCCACGGTCCCACCTCCAATAACGCCAATTTTTCTCCACGAGTATGGTATTGATTTTGTATATCTCCTTAGCAAGTTGCATTACTCTACCACAAATACTTCCAGAGGTATGCAGTATGAAAAATTGAATTTGTATAGAAGGCGCCACGCCCCTTTATATAATCGAGATAAAAGCTGTCCTATATTTTAAGTTGGGCCAAATGATGCAAGTGTTCGAAATTTCATGAGGCTCGGTTTAGTAGTTAAAGGGTGTAAGCGTAATAAACAAACAAACTCACATTAGAATTTATGATATTAGTAAGGATTTCGTCTCATCTTCCAATTTTTCTACAGAAAAAATCGCAACAGAAGACCCCAGTTTCTTAACATAATTTTAGAAACATCAAAATAGATTTAAAAAAATATATAAAAAACTGAGTATGAAGTTCTCTTGCAAATAAAACAAGTTTAGCAATGGAGGAGAAATTATTATAACTGCTTATTATATCAACTACAACAAACCCAAGCTAATAAAAAATTATAATATAAGACTGGGTTAAGCGCATCTTCAGGACAATCCAGCGCCCTTGGCCCTTATTGACCAATATCATACAGTTTTGAATTCCGTCATTATTAATGCATGAAATTTTGCCTGTTTTATTTGACTAAAGGCGCAGAAGGAAACGAGACATTGAGGACTTAGCAATATTATCAAAGGATACCCCCAATAAATCTTAAGGCAAAGGGGACGCTGTACGAATAAGATAAGTCAGCACAGCGTCCAATGATTCTTGTGTGATGTAAGTTGAGGATCATTTTTCACAATTTGAGTTGACACACACGTTGAGAGTTGGAAAATGTTCGTTCGGGTCGTAATAGTGACAATTTGGGTGTTGCTTTAACCGAGGTACTGCATTTTATCGAGTGGTGATTTTACCGAGAGCGTACTGTATGTACATATGTGTATGTAAATATTAGGGACCATTTTCATAATGCAAAAAATATACCTACAGATTTATGCTCATAGGTAGTATGTACAATGTAAATGCATGTGAATGTGGGCACATGTATGTATATGTACCAACAGGCATGTGTATGTAAATGTAAAATTTGGCCCCAAAGCACCTTCACCACCCCCAACCACATGCTTTCAACCGCCACCAGCCAACAACCACCTACCATCAGCGACGAGAGTTGCAGCCGCCGACACAGCAGCAGCAGCAGCAGTAGCAGCGGCAACAACCACACCAACCACAACAACGCCATCAACCCCACCGGCCGCACTCCCCCTTCGCTCCACGCAAGCGATGTTCAAGTGCAAGCACACATGGCGAATGGCGTTGGCGAGCTCCGCTTTTGATTCTTTGTTCTCCGCTTATTCTGGTGCGCACAACAGCCTCAGCAAATAAAATCACTAAATTTAAATTTTAAGCCACACCCACTGTGTCAGTTAGTCAGCCAGCGCCAGCCGCACAATCCAATGGGTATAGTAAAATTTTAAAATGTATAAAATGTTGTTGGCGCGTGCTTTACAATCTCATTTGCCACACGAATGCAAACACACACACACATCCACACGCATGGAAGCATACAAACAAACAAAAGGCACCCAAAACAACACAACTTTGGCTTCAAATTGCTTTGCTGAGTGGTACTCCCAACTATCGGTGTGCTACTCAGAGCAATAAAGGTTTTCTCCTCTGGTTGGAGCGTATTGCCGTTTGAGTGTGTGTTAAGTTACACTCACTCAAACCTCACACATTCACCCGCCTAGATTGCAACAGTGCTCATATCGCTGAACTCGCAGGTAGTTGGTCTCAATTGCATTTGCGGAATGTTTGTGGAATCAGTTTGATCCATTAGAAGGGGGAGGCTTATGGGTGAACGTACAATTCTGATTTGACCATTTGACGCGTTTGTTTGAAAATGGATAATTGGAAAATTGTTTCTTATTTTGCATTCAATATCTACTAACGCATTTGGAAAACAAAATTCATTAAATTTTTGCCCCTTTTTTCTGAGGACGAATGTGTGCGCTCTTTTGCTCTTTGAGCTCTCATGCACGCATGCATGCACATATGATAGGTCCGTTTGAATGGATGTATGTAGGCGCATTTCGTATTTACTCGCACTCATTTGCGCTCAGATGTGGAGCACATTTCATTTCAAAAGCAACGACTTCAGTTGGGGTTTCATCACCAAACCAGTCAAACGCGTTGTGCTGCGTTGAACGTTCTCTGCGGAAATCGCAAGCCAAGTCAGTCACAGCGTCATTCATATTCGTCGTATTTGCCGGTTGTGAGCGAAGTTTCGTTTGTATATTTTTGTGTTTCATTTTTGTGGACTTCATCCCCGAAAAACTACCTCACGCACATATCGCACCACATCAACATAGGACGTTTCCGCTTCTGCGGAAATTTTGAAAGAAAATAGCAGCTCACTGAAGAAAGAAAAGAGTGAAATTGTGTAGAATGTGTACCGATTTTGGGGTAGAAATTGGAATTTGCCATCTCAGCCTCAAAAAGTGTTCAATCAAATAGGGAAAAATGCAAATGCGATTGCACACATACGCATCGACAAGTTGTATGTATTAGCGTTTGCGGCGATTCAACTTGTGTCGAAGAAGACAAGAAATAAAGTTCATAGAAACCACAAAATAATTCTAACAAAACAGTTGCTATTTGGACACGGTTAGCATCAGACCTTCGTCGATTAGTTGATTCTTAGACAATTTGAGTATAGAAGGTGGCTAATAAAAAACTAAAAATAAAGAGGTGAACTCTGTATTTCTTCAAATACCAACTCGTATAAACTAAAAAGAAGAAGAAAAAAAAAACAATATAATAAAGACACCTGTGTGCGTAGTGGCGGCACAGGAAGGAACTGCGTCGGTACTTCAGACACGCCAGCTAAGATACGCGCCTACAAATACAAAGCACACGCACTACTTATTTCACCACTTAATAGTGCAAAGACAGTTTAGTGATACCAAAAACAAAAATAATAAAAAAAACACACTTTCATACATAAATACATATCCGTCTACGATACGAAATTGATTAGATTCTAAACGTCTGAAATCTCGAGCATTAATACCGTCCACATAGCATACATATGTAGCATAAGTACATACATCCATGTATATATATGTACATACATACATATATGTATATCAAAAAGTAACAACAAAGCATAATCATTAGTAAACATTATCGAGTAGTAGCCAGCGCATCGAGGTGTTTTGTGGGCATACATCTTATCGGCCGTTTAGTTTTCTGCGAAACATAAACGTGTCCAGGTCACACGCTCACTAATGAACGCTCCAAGTAATACCATTCGAATTTACAACTACTTACGTGTATATACATACATACATAAGTGCAGCGAAATAGAATCTAACATATATTGCACGCGCTAACGAGCCACGAAAAAGCGCCCATTTGTGTAGAACTCTACGCGAATGTCAATAATTATAATTCTTAAAAACAAAAACAATAAATGTTTCAATTGCTAAAAAAAGCCTTGAGTGCAAAGCCAAGTGTAACAATTCACCACTGACACTAAGATTATTATTTTTTTTTTTTAAATAACAATAACCCCTTGCAAAAGCAAAATACTGCCGTACATAATTCGTGAAAATGGTTATGTCGGAGCTACGTTGGAGCACAGGACCTAAAGACAATAATAATTCGTTGAAGCATGATTTGTTGAGGACACCTACAAGTGGGCATATTATGCAGAATAGATGTAAGTACTCGAACACATTTATATTATTGGTGTATGCATACATACATACGTATCTACATACAGTGTACAGTTGTTTGTGTTCAAATTGTTTTGCTGAAATTAAAAAAAAATTCTTATTTATTATAACCGAACCCGATGGAAATAATTGAATGAGTTGAATATTGATCATATATGTATATAATTACATAGGACCCCAAAAAAAAATATATTTTTTAAACAAAGTTTTGTTTTGCGAAAAAAATATTCACATTTGTTTTACATATGTAATCTTATAAGTTGGAAATAAAATATTCATATGTAATTGGACTTATTGATTGAACTATCTGATGAATGTGCAAAAAGTAGATCTCTTTTGCTCGGAGCTTGAAAGAGTTGAATATTGATCATGTAATTATTATTATTAATTTTTGATAAAATATACATATATGTATATATATGTATATAAATATGGAGCTAAATTTATACACACGCATTGTTTGCTTTGCTGAAATTAAAAAAAAAGATGTCTATATATATAATACGCGAAGGGATTTTTTGTACAGCGTAAAAGATCTGTACCGTTCGCCCGATTTTCAAAACTAAGATGTCAAATTAAATTAAATTACAGCGCTTGATCTGTAGATGTGCAATAAGGTTTTACTTTTTCGTAAAGAGTTGCCTCCTGATAAAAAATTGCATTCAAATAATTTAATAATTAATGCCATCAGATCCACACCGTTCCTTCGATTTTCAAGAGTGAGGTGTCAAATCAAAGGGCTCTGACTTTAGGTGTGCAATAAGGTTTAACTTTTTTCGAAAAGAGTTGCCACCTTTTAAAAAATTAAGTTCAAAGTAATGCGCGAAGGCTTTCTTTGTTCCGAATAAAAGATCTGGACCGTTCGTTCGATTTTCAAAAATGGGGTGTCAAATTAAAGCGCTTGGCCTATAGATGTGTGTTTTTTTTTCGAAAGGAGCCGCCACCTGTAGAACAATTGAATATAAACTATATAATAAGCAATGCCGTCAAAACAGCACCGTTCGTTTGATTTTCCAAAATAAGGTGACAAATTAAAACTCTTCCACTGCAGATATGCAATAAGGTTTTACTTTTTTGAAAAGAGTTGCGACCTTTTAAACAATTTCATTCAAATTATCTGAAAAAAATCAATTATTACGAAATGGGTATCAGTGGAAAGGGCCTTGAAAATATTCGGTTCTTGACTTAACTTTAGGAGGGTTGCCGCCTGTTTAAAAAATCAAATCCAATTTGAATTAAGAAAATTAATTAGGAGAAATATGTTTAAACATATGGGCGCATAACGAAAGGGGCTTCAGAAGGCGGCCGTTTGAAAATATTTAGAAGAGGGTTGCCACCTTCTTGCAATGTCGAATTTAATTAACTTATCCAGAAGTTATATGAAGTGTCAAAATAATGATGTGAAACGAAAGAATATTAAGAAGACTTTAGTTTGAACACACAAAATATTTTTGAGGTTTGGAAGAGGGTTGCCACCTGTTTAAAAATAAATTCAAATTATTAAATAAGTTAAATAAATTATTAAAATATGGGTATCAATCGGAGGTAGGTTGAAAAATCTTTATTTCTGAACAATATTTAGCGGAGTTGCCACATGTTTAATTAATATTAATGATTAAAATATGTATCGCAATGTTAGACGAAGAGTATTTAACAATATATCTTAACGAAACTACTTTTCAAAAGGGCTGCCACCTGTTTAAAAAGTCGAATTTAACCATATCTATATATATAATACGCGAAAGGACTTTTTGTCCAGATCATCAGATTTGAACCATTCGTTTGATTTTCGAATATCAATTTAAAGGGCTTGATATGTAGATGTGCCGTAGGCTTTTACTTTTCCGGAAAGAAAGGCCACCTTTTAAAAAATCAAGTTGAGATTATTTATAAATCAATACCATCATATCCCATTCCTTCGCTCGATTTTCAAAAATGAGGTGTCAAATTAAAAGTCTTGCTTGCAGATGTGCAATGAGGTTTTACTTTTTGAAAAGAGTTGCCATAGGTATCAGTTGAAATGGTTATTAAAAGCTTTGCTTATTAACTGTGAGAGTGTTGCCCCTGTTTAAAAAATCAAATTAAATTTTAAGCAGGGTAATTACATAGATAGTTTACAAAATGTTCCCCCACAGGGGTTCAGACTATAGGTAGTAGGTAAAAAGGTAGTAATTTGAAAATGTTTTGAAAAGGGTTGCCACCTGCTTTAAAAGCCGAATATGGGTGTTAAATGAAAGAAATCTCCAGTTTAAACATCAAAATCTTGTTTGATGGTTTGAAGAGAGTTGTCAGCTGTTGAACATTTTAAATAATTTAAATGAATTAGTAAGTTAAATTAATTACTAAAAGAGGTAATTTAATCGTTCATGGGTTTGAGAAGGGTTTATATCTGAACTGTTTAGGAGAGTTGACAGCTGATAAAAAAATGAAATTCAATTAAATTCTTCAGGTAATTGAATTATGTATGTATCAAAGTGTCAGAGGAAAGAGCTTTAAAAGACTTCAGTTTGAAAATGCTTCGCAGAAGATTGCCACCTGTTTGAAAAGCCTAATTTATTTAGCTTTTACACAATTTTAATGAAATATTAAAATATGAGAGGCAAAAGAAAGAGTTTTAATAAAACTTTAGTTTGAAAATATTTGTTGTGATTCTTATTTTGAGCGATAACGTTCGGTAATTGCACGGTGGTTTGAATTTTGAGGAAATTAAAAACCGACGCCATTTAAGACCTCTCTTCGTTCGAAAAGGGATGGATGAATTTACTTGAAACATTTTCAATATTTATTAAAGTTTTTGGATGTGTTGCCATCTGTTTAAAATATTAAACTCAATTTTAGCGTCTTAACGCCATGCGGGTTCACTAGTTCTTATTTATTGTTATATGTAGGATATAAAATATTCATATGCTATTTTACGAACTACCTGATATGTACACTTAACAGCACGGTCTGTATACACCATTTCATTTTTAAATATTCACAATATTTTGCAAGCTAAAATTTGTCTGTTATTTTTTATAAAAACATGGATCATGCTTAAAACAAAATCAAATAAACCAAGGTTTCAAACTGAGTAAAAATTAAGGAAAATTCAACGAATTTTCATCAGAATTTTCAACCTCGTAGTCAGATTTTTTTTTTTTAATTCAAAATTTTCAACCTTCAAATCAGATTTTTTTAATTTCACAATTTTCAACCTTTTAATCAATTTTTTTTAATTTCAAGTACGCTGTTTAGCCCATTTTAGTGCAATAATGTGTAGAATTAAGTGGCTAAGAAATCGCGTTGATTTTTTTATAATTTTTTTCTTTTGACGGTTCTACGCATTTTCCTCCAGATAAAAAAAGTTTCACTCAGAATTCATTTTTACACATTCTTGCACTAAAATTTAATGGGCTATAAAACCGTGTACTTGAAATTAAAAAAAAATAAATTGAATAAATGGTTGAAAATTTTGATGAAAACTCATTGAATTTTCCTAAGTTTCGTATAAAGTTTGTAACCTTGGTTTATATGACATTTTTGTAAGAATGATCCATATTTTTATATAAAAATATTGTGAATATTTAAAAACAGAAATGGTGTATGCAGACTTTTGCTGTTAAGTGTATATACCGAGCCCCATGGAAATAATCGAAACAGTTGAATATTGATCACATAATTACAAGGGCTGCAAAAAATATATTTTTATTTAACAAAGATTATTTGTTTTGCGAGAAAAAATGTTCAAATAATAACTAAAAATATATCGGTTGTATGCAATCTTATAAGTCGGATATAAAATATTCATTTGTAATTATAGATATTCATTGAACTATCTGATGAATACCATCCTAACGTAGATCTTCTTTGCCCCGAACTTTGTAGAAATAATTTAAAGAGTTGAATTGATGAACATATAATTATAAATATTAGTTTTTTATACACGTGCATTGTTTATTTTGCCAAAATTGAAAAAAAAAAATCATATTTATTGCATGTAGTGTAATAAGTTGGATACACAATATTCACATGGAGTTGCGCTTATTTACACAGTGCACAACATTATAATTATAATTAAAAATAAAGTGAATTATTGTTTTGATTATAACACTATGCGACAGTCAAAATCGGGATGGGATGAAATCAACGGGAAATGTTATATCGGGCAAAAACAAGTTATACGTGTCCCGGCGTTTCGCTGGGGCACGACTAGGAATCGAGATATTTATAGGGGAAATTGTCACCTTTGGTGGTCTTTTTTTGACATAACTCGAGAACAACTAGTCCGATTTTGCTCAAACAATAAAATAAAGTAAAAATAAATGTATGAAGAAAAAAAATATTTTTTGCCTAAAATATTAAATTTTTTTAAAACTGTTGATTATATAGAAAAACGTTATATGAACAGATTAAAGGAATTGTAATTTTTAATTTTTTTTTATTTGTTTGAGCAAAATCGGACTAGTGGTTCTCGAGTTATGTCAAAAAAAGACCACCAAAGGTGACAATTTCCCCTATATGATATATATATATATATCTCGATTCCTAGACGTGACCCAGCGAAACGCCGCGACACGTAGAACTTCTTTTTTACCGATATAACTTTCCCCGGTAGTTTGAACCCTTCCCGATCACTGACCCCTACCATTTGTCTCACAGTGTAATTAACAATAAAGTGAATTGTTATTTTAATTAGTCTAATTTTGTCATATGGACAAAATTGTGTTTCTTTTTAATGAAAAAAATCCTCTTCATTTGGAAAAAAGGAGTTTTTAAACTAACAATGTATATTTAGCCTTATTGTTAATATAATTTGACAATAATTGTCAGCATGAAAAAACGAATATTCAGTATGAAAAATAAGTTGTCAATCCTAATATATATTATTAATCATACTGATAGTTTTTTTTTATGAATATGGCAAAGTTTTTGTTTTCAATTGTAAAAAATTTTTTCAAAGCAACAATATATAAGGTTGTTCACATTTTTTTATCGAATTAACAAACCCATATAACAAAATATTTTTGTAATTTTGTAATACTGAAACTTGTTTCTGTTGACCGTATATTAACCACGATTTAATCTCTCCAACCTAGTTTTTTGTCAATTCTACTGAGTTTTTTTTGTGTGTATACAATAACTTAATAGTAAAAAGTATTTTTAAAACAAGCTTTCCAAATGCGAACTAAATCGGACTATAAATACAGGCTTTCCGAATATTTCGACTCGTGCGCCACCTACCGGCAACATTTTTTGTGGAGTTATTCCGACTATAAATACGGGTTTTCAAATATTTTGAGTCCTACGCCACCTAGCGGATTGATTTATATCTCATATTGCATTGTCAACGGGTTCTGAGTTAAGTTTGAAATTTCAAAGCCTCTATATTGTAACATTTAACTCAAACGAGCATACTTATATACATAAGTACATCGAAAAAAATTTTTTTTTGAAAGACCCTACCCCTAATTTCTTTCCTTTTTATGAGAAATATTATTGCCTATTTTCATAGATTTTTCAAAAATCAATTAGAGGTCGCGACTGGTAATTTTAGGATAGAAGGTACGGTTTTAAAGATTTATTAATTTTTGAATGACTGATTTATTAATTTTTGAATTGTTGGGAGTATTCATCGGGAAATAAAAAAAAAAAACTATTTTTTTTTTAATTTTTTAAGTTTTGACCATCACTCATATTAAATATATTTTCAAATAAATCGATAGATCATTTATTGAATTGTCGAAGTTAAGCGACTTTTCTTAAATACGGCCTTGAATTTATTTGTGTGTATGTACCGAACTTTACGATTTTTGAGCAGTGTGTCTGAGGAATTCATCAATATTTCTTCAAAATTGATATATGTATACAATCGGTTTTTAGCAAAAAAGTGGTTTTTAAAGAATTTTTAGGAAAATGGGGGTGGCATAAGGAATACTTTGTAAAAACCTTCCACGCCAATATTTAATTATTTTTAAACAATAATGTTTTTAAAATAAGGCGTGCGAGTGAAAGGTTAAACGACTGCGTATGGTGCTACGGGGCGTATACGTTACATACGCGACTACGGGTGTATGAGCATGAGTGGTTATTTTTAGTTTTTATACCCGAGCGCACATGCCCACAAGGGTTGAAACGACGATATTCGATACCTGCGTCGGGTATATAAAGTTCGGTTTCGTCCGAACCTATACTTCTTTACTTGTTTTAGTATATCTTTTTTAAGTTTTCATTTAAATTAGTCAATGGAATCTTGTTCTTTACATAAAACCGAAGATAATGCATTTTCTAAAATAGGTGAAATACGTTTTTGTCGAAAAATATAACAACTCGCGAGATGTGCGCATATATAAATTTAATGTTTATGAAATATTAGAAAATATAACATCAAAATCTACATAAGTATTTATATAACAGTGCTATCAAACATGTATATGTACATAAGTTAATAACATTAAGGTAATCGATTGAATTTTTAATTTAATTAGTTAATTCGATTAAATTCAATCCGATTACATTTAATCATGATTAATTTATGCTGGAATTTTCCTTTGTACACAAGGACAGTTAATCGGGTATGGCTAAGTCGGCTTTCCTCATCAAGCAATTTGGTTTTCATTAATATCTATTCCAACAGACATTAAGTAAATTAGGTTTTAATATCCCTCGGCATATGTGCGATGGGTTGTAAAAATTTTCAGTTTATGTATTACTAATAACAATAATAATTATTTTTTTTTACATATTATGTATTTTTTTGTAAGCGTGAAACACAAAAGAATAACGATCACCCTTATTGTGAGTGTCGACTAGTAGTAGATAATCGGCTCTTATTCGATTATCGCTTTTCCATGGTATTGTGAATGTCGATTCTCGTTCAATAAGCGACTGGGAATAGCTTTTACTTGCTCACCCATCTACAACTACTACTAGTCGACACTCACAATAGGGGTGACACCAACTCGTGGGGAATTCGCCGATTTGCGGGGAATTTGAGTTTGTGTGGGGAATCGGGGAATGGACCAGTATTTGCGGGGAGTTTCAGTTTACGTACAGAATCGGGAGATGAACTGCTTTTTGCAAGGAATTAGGTGTTAACTACTTTATTATTTTTTGCTTCACTGATTTCATAATGAGGTAATAAAGTCGCATAGGAAATGCAACTGCAACTAGAAGTACTGATTATACAATCCTGCAAATTATACAAATTACCGTTGATTTAATAGACACACTTTTTTATGTGGAAGAAAACCGCAACACTTTCGGAAATTTTAAAACGAAAATGTTTGGCCACTTGAAACTTACACTTACTCGAATTGAGTGGGCTACAAAACTGCAAACTCAAAATCTTTCTGGAAAATGTAATTAAAAAGCTCGAAATTTTTATGAAAGTTTTTAGTTTTTATTTTCAATATTACACAAAGTTTGAAACTTGGATTTATATGGTTCTTGTTAAAGAATTAACTATATTTTTATAAAAAGAATAAATCAAATTAATAACAAAAAAAAATAATAATAATTTTGTAAACTTGTCAAAATTTGGCGCGACTAAAATTTTTTCGGCCACTGTATGTGTGTAAACATTATATGTACACTTTTTTCTTTATTTGTTAACTATATAAAAGTTTGGTTTGGTCTATGAATACATACATAGCTAAATTACGTTAAAAAAAATAAACAGACAGACCAGATATATCTCAAAATACACACATTTTTTTTTGGAAATTAGGAGATATCCATGGGTGTGGAATTTACGATATTTCCGGCAAAATCGGGGAATTTCATTGTCGAAATCGGCGAATTCTCAAAAACGAGTTGGCTACCCTGAGGGGTGTATATGTAACCCTTGTTTGGTATCAAATTCGCACAAACTAGAGCACTTAATCAGATTTTCTTTTTAATTGGATTAAATTTAATCATTATTCGTACAGATGATTACGATTAATTAATTTTAATCGCTTATTTTTCATCCTTAATTAGAATGATGAATAAAAATTTGCTCGGTATTTGAAAATGCTCAATGATGAATGAAGATTTATTCATCATTGTAGAGTACTTGAACGAAGAATAAAAATTTATTCGTCATTCGAAATTGTTTAAATCAGAGACGATTATAAGAAATAAAATTAAATGTTGCGGTATAACTTAGAGATGGGTAGTGGGGGGTTGAAATTCGATTTTTTCCGAATTTCGAACATTGCCCAACATTCGATTCGAAATTTGGTGGTGCAAATTCGAATTTTTTCGAATTTTCCAAAAATGTTTTTGATTGAAACTTCTTAATCGAGTTCGGAGATGTTTGCGTTAAATATTTAACACCAAGTCATAAAATCCGTATCGTTCGTTCAATTTAAAAAAATCAGGTAGGTGTCAAATGAAAGCGCTTGCTTGCCCTGCAGATGTGTTATATGGTTTTAGTTTTGTGCCATATGTAAGAAAATCAAAATCAATTCTCTACCAAGAAATATGTTTATGAAAAAATTTTATAAAATGGGCTTGACACCGCCCACTTATGATCACATATGTGTATCTCGGTAACCGTTCTACCAATTTGTAGCAAACTCGGTATGGTTATTGTGCTTGCCACATAAAAGCAAAACGTTGAAAATGATTGAAATCGCTTTTCATATAACGGTAGATTTCAGAAATGCTTGAAACTTCAATATTTCGAAATTTAAGGACGGTAATTTACTCAAAATTTATACACCCCGGGAAATATTTTCGTAGAACATTTTAGCCCATTAGCTCCCGCCTAAAAGGATGATTTTCACACTTACTTCAAGAAATCCCGCAAAAAGCAAATTTGGAGGTCGTTAGAGGATTGACATATTCTTGTAAATTATTCTCCGGAAAATTTTACTAGGGGTCTTCTCAGGCAAAAGCTTCATGCCACCAACGTAAAAGCCTCTAAACATTTAAAATAAAAAATCAACAAAAAACTAGTTTTTTACAAATTTTTTTTTTTAAATTTGAGTTTAGAATAACAGTTTCTTCTTGGCACAGATTTTTTGTCCTGATGCATGAATGCAATGAAATTCGATTTCTTCTAGAAAAACTCGATTCTATCCGAATTTTAGCAACACAAAGTTCGATTTCAAAAATTCGCCATTTTAGAGCTAAAATTCGATTAAAATCCGATTTTCGAAGCTTCGAGTATCGAATTTACCCATCCCTAGTATAATTATTACTGAACAATTGGAAAAGTTCTTTTCGTCTCCTGAGACGAAAATCGTTTGATTAAAAACTTCTAATAATTATCTGGGACTTTTATTTTTTTCGTTTCGCGGGACGATTATTCTACGATGGAAATGATTTACAACATCTTCTATTAATATTTATATGGGACTTTTATTTAAATAAAACTCCTTAATTGAGTTCGGAGATTCAACGCGTTAAATATTTATCGCTACGATTGTTCATGTCATCAAATCTGTATCGTTCGTTCGATTTTCAAAAATTAGGTGTCAAATTTAAGAGCTTTGCTTTTAGGTGGTTTTAGTTTTTTGAAATTAAAATAATGGAGCTGCGTTTAATTTCGTAAAATCGACTGTACGTGTAACAATTCTATTAAATAAGAGAAAACGGTGAACATAAATCATTTTCGTCTTGAAATAAATGCCCCGAGGGACGAAAAAATAAATAAAAATCCCATATAATTATGAGAAGACGTAAATAATTTGCATCTGATTTGCATAATCGTCCCGCGAGAAGAAAAAAGAGGCATCCTGAAATTGTGCATATGTTTCGGTTGAAAACCGCAATAATGCATATTAGAAAAACCGAAATACTTAATGCATATGCACCTTTTCGTTTGAAGACCGAAATAATGTATATGGGATATTCCATCAGTAGGTGAACCTTTGTGTCCAATTATAAATTAACTTATTGAACATGGAATGCTTGATGAATCAATGCCTATGTACCTCAAATTAACGTATTTCCGAAGAAAAAAATTAGTTATATTATTTTATTACACTGTAAATGAACTCAAAACTTCAACACTAGAAAAGTAATTGAATACGATATTATATTTTAATACAGAATAAATGTCTCGATCTTTCTTCGTCCCAAAAAAACAACATGGCATTGAAGAAAAATAGGCATTTAAATTATAATTTGGGATGAAATCACTGCGGTTTTCCATGTTCCACCCGTGACAAAAAAGTTTTAAACTTCCACTTATAAAAAGTTTAACGTTTCAAACCTATGTTTAATGCCACAAAACTTTGAAGTTCAGGTTGGCTAAACACCATAATACTGTTGATGGGCTAAGCGATGTAGTAAAAAAATTTCGCGTGGTCAGCTCGAAATGTCAAGGAAAACATTACTATCATAGGGACGCCAGAGAATTCTATGACGATGGTTGCTTAACAACAATCCAATAGTCAATACTGACAATTACCTCAAAAGTTCCAACAAAGAAAATCTAGCAGTTTGCCTAACTAATGCAATAATGGCGTTTTTGTTTCTATGGAAAAAATGTTGCTCTTTCATTGCCGTCTTTGCATAAACACTAATTTTACTTTTACAAAAAGTTTAAACAGAAAATAGATAATTTAATAAGCTTAGCTAATTTAAATAGAATTTTGAGGTTGGCCCACTATATCCAACAAAATTGCATTTAAGTGTGTGCATTTTTTTCAGATCTTAAAAGTTGACTATACCCTCTATTCTAACAGGATCACAAAACTTAGCTCATCACCGCTGTGATTTCTAGTGCGCAGCAAAACGTGCGACAAAAATTCGATTTTAAGTGCTAGAAAAATACAGAAAACATACAAATTTTTGTTGTAGCGGCATATTTGTTGCAGCAGCAAACTTTGAAGCGCAGTAGAAATCACAGCAGTGGTGAGCAAAGGTTTGTGACTTTGTTAAAATACGGCTGTGTATCTCGAAAACTATTCTACTTTCTTATATTTTGATTTCGCATTCGGAATAAGCTGAAATAATGCATAAAAAATGATGGTCAATTCCACAAGCCGGATTTCTTGTCGACTTGTGTTATTACATTGGATCTCTATAAGAATAATCTTTTAGCGAAAAATCGACCCTATTAAGCTGACATTTCAGGGTACTATTTTATATAGATATATGTCAGGAAAATTTGAAAGTTAGGGGGGGAGGCTCGAGTACCCCCCTACCCTACCTGGCTACGCCCATGGTGGCACACCTAAAATTTAACAAAGGAGGCAGCAACACTTTAGAGCAGGCATGCCCAGGCACTTCTGATGGAGTTCTGCCAGCGTTGGGCATGATCGCTTTAGAGTTTATCATCCTCATGTACAAACAAATATAACTATGCACATATGTATGCATGTATTTTTTTCAGAGGAGGAAGCCTCGAAAGCTTAATCCCAAAAAACCGTCAGTGTGAGACTTTAACCCATTAAACCTCCTACCGTGTATGTATGTATGTTTGTATGCACATATGTATGCATATTCATTTTTTTTTGCAATTTAGATAATTGTTTATATTTATGTATGTTAATGCAATAATTTAAAATTGGTGTTAGTTATTTAATCTCATGCCACAATTTTGGAATTGACAAGAAACTACATATCTACCGAAATATTCTCACTTTATGTCAACTCCTACTTATTTTCATGATTTAAGAGCCTTAAACATGCCCATACCTACATTCATGTTCACAAACACACATTCAGTCATGCTAGGAGTATGCAGCAGCGTTTCATTTCCCCCAGCTTAAAGCAAGTGTAAGAACAGTTAGACGTATTTAGACAGCTAACATGCCAATTAATCAGAACAATTGACAATTGTGTTCCGTTAGCTGTTGGGTGTTGTTAATAATAGCTGTTGCCCAACAAAACTGACAACCACTAACTAAAATAATAAAAGATGAGAAAAAAAATATATATATACATAGACACCCGGTGTTAGTGTAAACATGTTCGAATTTAAAATGTATATTGACATTTTTGCGCAATATCATGAAGATTATAACGGTTAGTCATTTGTCACCTAAGGCGAACGGGGTGCCATATCACTAAAGTTACTGTATTCACCTGTGTAAAAACATACACAAACTCAGACGCATATATACTACATATACAAACATACATATGTATGTTCTATTATCAATGCCTTCTTTCAGTTCTAACATTGTGCTAATCATTTTTATTAATAACCGCTGAACACTTTAAATGAAATCTTGAATTCTTATCGGTTATTGCAAGCGACTTTATTTTCCTTTACCTGCTGGTAGCTTTAGCTTTTGTTAACTTCTTATTCGGTTAACTGGAAATAGGTACAAATTTAAACGTACATGAATATTTCTTTGCGTTTGTGTGCGTGTACCCATTCTTCATTTAGCTTGTGATTTGTCTGTAATTGATGCAAGCGGTGGTACGTTTAATTAACTTTAAATTTATTTTAGTTCATTGTATATTTGTGACAACCACATATTTTGATTTACCGTTAGATTGTAGCAGTCAGATAGTTCACCGGCATTGTAGCGCACTGTACATGGTAAATAGAGTGTCTCATTAGTTTTAAATCGATTAATTACATATACACAAACGGCAACAACCCAGTCGATACTTTCAGGAGCAAAAAGTCCTTCCAACAGGCCTTCTTAATATTCAAAAGGCCTTCCACTCTGCTTTCCTTTCTCGATTCGTTTTTGTATGGAGTGGCACAAATTGAAGGGCTTAAGTTTTTCGCCACCCATAGAAGGGCTTGCAGAAGAGCTTTAGTAGGAAGTATTTCCGAAGGCCTTTGGAGGAATTCTTATAAAGCTGCTCCTTTAACTCGCAAAAATCGTGCTTCTTTAAGGTATTTATTTAAGGTTCATATTAAATATGTTTTATTGCAGTCTAAAATGCATGTTTAAATAAATTTGTAATGCTAAATAACATAAGCTAAGAGTAAAGTGCAAATAGAAAAAGCCGTTTTAGAATCCCTGCAGGGAAGCACTTTCTTCATCTCTTCTTGGGTAGGCCTTTTAGAAAGGCTTCACTTTAGAAGGCCCACCTAAATTATCTTCTGGGAAATCCAATTCAATATAAGTACATAAATATGTACATAAGTATGTAGTTAACTATTAGTTGAAGAGTTTTTACACGCAATAAAACAGTAATGATAGTAGAACATTTTGCCATTGAAAAATAATAATTTAAGGGCTCGAAAGTAAGAAAGACTAGAAATTCATACGAAATTATTGGCGTAGCTCAAACAAATAATTGAAAGCACTTCGTTTTGGTATATCCTAATGCAATCCTGTATGCTATAGTATATACTAGGGATGTTATTTTTATTATTTTTGTTGGAAATAGAGCACTAGGGATGTTGCGAATGTGGAATTTTAGACATCCGCGGATGCGAATGCGGATGTTTAAAAGCTAACTTCCGCGGGTGCTGATGCGAATGCGGATGTCAAGTATTTTTAAGAAATAATTTAGGTGAGTAAACTAGGTCATTTAGGCAAAAAAATGGAAAAGTTAATAATTTTTAATGTTTTTTTTATTTACATAGCACTTGAATTTAAAAATTGGGACATTGTTTTTGATAAAAAGTAATGTTGGTGCCTTTTCGGGTTACATCCTGCTTCTTAAAGGGCCGTAAATCAAACCAGTGCCACTAAATAACTACTCGAGGTGACAAACTTGAAAAACCTTAAACTTGGCAAAATTGTAAATTCTTTTCGATTGACGCTGCACCAAATGAGATGACTTTCAGTTATATTTATTACTAGCAGACCCCGGCAGACCGGCGAACTTCGTCGCACCCAAAATTCATTTTTTATTGAAACATTTGGTCCAACGTTTTCGCCAGCAATTCACGTTTACGTTTGGTTTTGTGGTCGACAGAAAGCATATCCCCATTGCCGTCTTAACTAACCTGACGAAAGCGTTATACCGGGAAGAAATCCTTGCGGCTCGATGATGAATCGCCCTTGAACCTGTATAGTATGTTTGGTGGCAATTTCCAAACTGGTGATTATCATTGGTTCATATTCTGTTTAGTCAACGTAAAGCAAGGACCGCAATGGTTCTGATGGTTGATTTAACGGCGGTAATTTTACTTTGATCTCCGGTGCCTTCAAATTGACGATTTTTGCGCTTCTTTATTTGCAATAGTATTGCTCCTGTCGTTACAAATACATATGTATATATATCTCGAATATGAGTCAAATCGGATCACAAATACAATTTTGAGTAATAACTCGACTCCAGCGCCACCTGGCGTTTTAAGTTGTGAACTTAAACTATAAATGGACCTACTCAAACACATAAAAAACGTCATTAAAATCGCTTCGTTCGTTTAGGACGAGTTAAGCCGCCAGAATAAGTCTTTTACATATTGACACTCTTCGGCATTTTTTCCCATACAAAAATACTATCACGCATTCGTTATACGGAGAAAATGCGCAACATCATCAGCGAAAACAATTGGAAATCAACGGTAACTTATAGCCATTTAAAACTTGCACTTCATGATTCTGAAACTGAGTGAACTACAAAACTGAATACTTAAAACTTGGTGCGATTTGATGCAAAATTAACTATATTTCTATAAAAAATTTACAAAAAAAAACACGGTATTCTTGGTGTATTTATATTTACAGATAGGCAAAAGTTTCAATATGTTTGGAAAGCGCCACGCCCCCTTTTCCAGTAGCCCCAAAATCTCTATACCAATTTCCTGGACACTACTACAAACATTTCCAGAGATATGCGCTATGAAAAATTCGATATGTATGGGTGATGCAACACCGATTTTGATGCGGCAAATGTTAAAGCTGTTTTTGATAGACTTCTTTGTGCTGATTACGAATCCGTAAGATATATTACGAATCTAAGAATATGAGCGTACATAAAATATGAAGAATAAACCGTAAGATAATGTTTCCATCAGCTCCAGATTTTGAGAAAAATGTGGGAAAAGCGTCAAAAAAGCGAGTTTTTTGCAATATTTTAGAAGCTCTAGCACGGAATTAAAAGGTGATAGAACCTTCCACTTAGGCTTAAATTAAAGCTAGAACTACGGACTACTATCCCTCAAAATACTATTCCTGCACCTTTCCCTGATGGTCACCTATACTGGAAACTTATGCAATTGAAAAAAACGTGTAAAAATCACTTTTAGCTGTTCAACAAATGACTATAGGTGACCTTAGGGTCAAGGTGCAGGAATGGTATTTTTAGGGATTGACGTCAGAAGTCCTAGCCTTAATCTAAGCCTAAGTGGAAGGTTCTACCACCCTTTTCGTAATTGCGGTAGGTACTCAAACTTCCCAAAATCAGTGTTTCCTATTCAACAAATGACTATAAGTGACCATGAAGCAAAGGTGCAGGAATTTTGCAGGGATAGTAGTCGAGATCACAATTGCTTACTCACCGCTGTCGGTACCATAAGCCATCAAATCCGTTTTGTTGTTCCATTCCATGAGCTCAATATGCTTTGAAATTTTGAGGCAAATGAACGCAAATTTTCAACATATCGCTAATTTAGTATGGATAGCGCGTATTTCACATTGTCGCTGAAATGCATAAAAACCACAACTAACTAAAATAATTTATTGTATAAAACGATGTGGGGACTTACATATAATATGATTCAATGAAATGCTTTAGAATCAATCATAAAGTGAACTTTGGATTTTTAGTTAGTTACGGCATTATGTATTTCAGCGACGATGTGAGTTACTCCCTTTCCATACTATACTAACGATGTATTGCATTCTAAGTCCAACTCCTGTTTAGATATTAATTTCGCCTTGAATTGATTCTTATTTGATTTGTGAACTTGGCTGTCAACTTTCTCACATCCGAATGTTGACAATGGATAAGTTTAGAACTACAAAAATTACAAAAAAAAATATTGGCTACAATTTGTCATTTTGTTTGCCGAAAATACGTTTTATCAGTGCACTTTCACAATATTCGCATTCGCAAAAGCATCCGCGAATGCGAATGTTAAAATTAATGCGGAAGCTCCGCGGTTGCGAATATTCGAAACAACCCTGGTACATACATACATATGTACATGACAACATCTGTAGACATTTGTGCGTGTGCAAATGCAAAAAAATGTAAAATTTTGAAGCCACTAAAGCAGTCATAATTTTTGCAACATTGTTAGTTTTCGGCTTCGAAAAGCAAAACATTAATATTTTGACGTGCATCGAAAAGCAATTCGGAAAGCTCGTAAAAATGAAAAATGCTATTACTATTTACATAGTTGCATATTTAAATGCCTTATTGGATGATTCACAGTTATGTATTGACCTCTATGGGCCAACCCTTATATGTCCTGTTTGCATTTGTTTGTTATGCACTACAAGAAGGATATTAGTTGGTAGAAAATGTGTTGAACGCAAATTATATTTTGGTTCATGGACCCTGCTGGAAATGTATCTAACGTTCATTTAACTTGAAGTTGATTAGGATGGTACTCAAGGTCGGTATTATCTGTATAATTTCTTTGAGGAAAGCTAACTATACATATTTGTTTGGCGAGACCGCAAAATAATCAATCTTCATTAGGTGTCAACTAACTTGTAACTAACTACGTTGTACATAAAATATCAATAAGAAAAATATATATAACATTTTTTTACTATTTTATTTATTTAAATAAGTAATTACTTTATTTAAACACATTTATTTCCATATTCTGCTGTAGGTGTTCTTATATTGTCATATAGTCTGTAAGCACATTGTTTAATGATTAATAAATGATATGGAAATTACTTTCTTCATTTTATTTGTCCTGAATTCAAAAAAGTATTTGCAAAGTGCAGAAAAAACTGCATTAAAAGTAAATTTTTTATAAGGATATTTAAATAGGAGCTTGTTTAAAGAAAACCAACTCCCAATTACGTCTGCATGAATCCTACCTGACTTTAAAGCTAGCTTTAAGTTGGATTGTCATAGCTAATTAAAAGTGAGGTGTTAATCGAAATCTCGCAAAGAAGCTAACTACAAGCTGGTTATTTGTTATGAATTGATAATTTTTTTCTGCAGGGTATGTCTTTGGGATTTTAATTTTCCAGCTTTTTCCGATCCCGATTTTCGGGATATCGTTATTATAATCTCGGGATTAGTTCCGGGATTTGGATATTCATTACTTTTCAACAACTTAAATCGAAAAAATTGCATCTATTTTGTTTGAGAAGCTCTCCTACCATAAAATAAATAATAAATAAATGGGTTTTAAACCCACTTTTTATTTAAAGAGGCGTTTTTATTTTTTCTCTCTGAATTTTATTTTAAAGAACTTTGTAATTTCAAAGATATGATTAATTCCAAAAACTATTTCAAGAATTAAATGCAAAGTAGAATAAATGGGTACTAAATGCAAGAGGAAATTTCGGTAGAATTAAAAACAAAAATAAAATTGTTTGGATTCACAAGGCCGAATAGGTAATTTTTAAGCTGCTACTGTTAGAAGAACGAAATACGAGGATGTTACCAAGTTTATATAAGCCCTTAACATATAACTGTTTCAAAAACAAATATTGCGAAATTTCAAGGATAAAATTTTAAAATGACATTTTCAATATTTACCAGCCCTTCTGCACTATAAACTTGAATCTGTTTAAATTCTACAGGATTTCCTCATTCATTTTATACCGATACTTCTTCTCTAAGCACATTTCTCTGAATTTTTCAAATAATTTTTGAATTACTGACGTCGGAGAGAAAAACTAAAAACACAATTTTACTATATATGGCCCATGGTTTCGCGAATATATTGATATTTGTGTCTAAAATTTACTATCGCACGGTGTTATATGTAAAATGAGCTAGACATATATGTATAAAAAATATTAATTATTAAATAAAAAAAGAAATATAGCTAATACTAGTCAAGGAAAGGAGTTTCAATTATTTGCCAAGAATCCCGGGAGTTTTGGGACCTTAAAAAGGCCGGGATCCCGGGATTAACATTCCTAATATGTATGCGTGTATGCTAATACCTAAAGTTATATATGTACATATATACTTTTGCAAATGCCACGACACCCAAAAAACGACATGATCCAAATCTTTATTTATTTTTAAGAAAATACACTTTGTCGAATTCTCGAATTTAGGAGTAAATGTTATTGATTTTGTATATAGTAATAATAACCCTGTCGGGAATTTTGCAGTCGACCACTAAAATAGCCAACTTATTACGACTAACTTTTAATTGGCTTCAAAATCATGCAGGGCTCAATCGAGGGGATATGTATGTATGTAAAATTGTTTGACAATTTTCTCTTTCGAAAAAAAACTTGTGTTCCAAAAAAGAAAATTTAAAACAATTACATGTGTGTGTACATTTATTGCCATTGTGTTCTTTATTGAAAGCGAGAAAACATGAATTTTGGCTATTTTATTCCCTGTAGGAAACTCAACTAACTATAAATGCACTATAAGTCAAGAATGATAGAATACAAGAATGCGCATTCTTGCGGCTGATGACGTTAAGATAGCAACGAATAGGAAAGAGTAATTGGAGATGGAGGAGAGAAAGAGTGTTAACTGTCAAACCATGCAGGTCGCCATATCTATATACATGTAAACATCTCTGCATACATACAAACAGTTTGCTAAAATGACGTCACACTAACAACTTATTCTGTCAAATTCGCCAAGAACAAAGTAGCGGTACTGCTGATTGCGCCACCTCTGTCTCCCTACATCGTGACTATAAGTTATAGTTATTTTTCAACTAGGGGTGACTTCGCTTCGACTACTTTACGATACATTCAACTGACTACTTTTACGTGATGATGTCGCAAAAAAAGTAAGTTTGTTTTCAGCTAACTACAAACCGGTTTCTAATAAGTTAAAATTGGCGTGCAAATATGTTAGCGTTAGGCCGAGCTTCTCCTCCGATTTGTGGTGTGCGCCTTGATGTTGTCACACAAAGCGGAGAAGCTGTTTTTCATGGCAGAAATACACTTGGGGGTTTGCCATTGCCTGCCGAGGGGTGGCCGCTGTTAAGAAAAGAAATGTTTCTATATTTTTTGCGATGTTGCTTTGACCAGGGCTTGAACCCAGGCCTTGCGGAGCGGTAGCGAACGTTGCTAACCACTACACCACAAAAAGAGTTATTTTTCCAATTGTTCCCATGAAAATGCTGTAGATCTAAAAACTTCTGCTAAAACTGTATACCCTCCTCTTTGTATGACAACATATCTTACAAGACACGTCAGAGGTTAAAATACAAACTTCATATTGTGCACAGCGATGGTTCTCTGCAATAATGACACAACTAAAAACTAAAAAAAAACCTTACTGCTACTGTTCAGTGATTCATGTCTGTAATCCTGGTTTTATCCATGTCTAACCCGAACTAAATACTAGACATGGATTTGAGACATGAGGCCACAAACAGTAGTAATCTTTTTCTTTTTTTGCAGTCAGGTATTGCAAAGCACCATCGCGATGCATCGATACGTTAGTAAAATAAATTTTATGTTTTTTAAAACTTAAGAGTGTAGTTTTTTAATATTGTAAAAAATTAGCAATAAAATGTCCATATACATATTGCAAGAATGCAAAATCTTGTTCACTCAAAAAAAGTTGTCGTTAGGACGATGCTATTTAGCCATCAACGTGAAACTTTCGCGTAAATATCTATCTATTTTTCCTCATTAATCATCTTATATAAATGATAGCTTTCGTTGTTGCATTGAAACCAAAAAGACTATACTGGTCTCAATTTGTTATTGCTAGGGGTAAAACTGTGTGTTGAGATCTAATATCAATCCACGTTTTATATTAGGTATTAATTAATTATTGTATTGTTACCAAAAATTATATTGTTTAAAGTTTCATTTTAACACAACGCGTATTAAACCAATAGTGATACACTGTTTTTTGAGTGTATATACATATAATTACAAATATACACAGTTACAAATACAAATACTATAAATGCAAATTGTTCATTTTGGATTTTCATCTCCTTTTTCAGATATCAGTCGTTTGACTCGATCGCCATCGCCCCTGCAATATGCTGGTAAGTATTTGACAAGTTTCAGAGTGCCATCGAAAAATATACTTTTGTATGTATGTATGTGCCTGCGTATCTATGAATGTGAAGTAAAACGATAGCATAAATTTAAAAATTATATAAGAGCAATTTAATTTAAATCTATTAATTATATTCTAGCGTGTCTCAGTCCTTTATCCACAAAAGTGGCTATAACTTTTTTTATATTCCAAATAGTTAGTGGGGCACCTTTCTGAAATCTCCAATAACCCTGCTTTGATAACCCTACTGAAAATTGCTGGGAAGATAACCATACATCTATGAGACGTATCATGGGTTGCTTGCCCTGCTTTTATGATAAAGCGCTCAAAGTTTTTCATGTATTTTATATGGAAAAAAAACTTTTCGTAGAAATGGTATAAAGTTCTTGAAAATCAATATTTTTCGATCGGAAAACTGTGGTTCCACCACTGTATTTCCGCCACATATAGCCAAATTTCGGGAAGAAAATACGAAAAAGTTAAAAATCACAAAATTGTCCTAATTTTATAATAGAGCTTATACAACTGGAAAACTATCGATAGTCGTGGCCATCGATAGTTTCGATAGTACTATCGATAGTTTTGATAAAAAAGTCAAAAAGATGTTTTCGATAGTCAAAAACCATTGATACTATCGATAGTTTTCCAGCTCTAACAAATAAATTTTGGTCCCGAATAGCGACGGTTAAGGCATGTCGTACAGGGGGTAAAATTCAGATTCCTCTATGGAGACTCGAAGATATCCTATATAAATTTTGGCCCCGATTGAAGTTGGTTAAGGCGCGCCGCAGCTATGTACCACCGCTGTCAAACTATTTTTTCACGTATCCTATTATTATGGCGGTCACAGAGCTACACCACGACTTTGGTTGTGACCAGCTTAGATGTATTTATATATTTTTCGAGAAACAGATAAGGTTCTTCCTCTGCTTTTATGACAAACTCATACAAATGCATGATGTCGCTGAAGATAAAAATGAACAATTTACAGCTGTGGTCGTCTTTTTCAATGTGTTGAGACTATAAGAATTCACAAATATTTTTAAAACATAATACAAAAAAATCGCTCCGAGATTTACAAACATTTAAAAGATGTTTAACATACAGGCTTTTACATAAAGTATTTTACATAACTCAAAACGAAAACATGAAGTAAAACATGAAACCAGCAAATGTATCGCTAAACGATAGATAATTTTTACTTTTACAGTTTTATGAGTGGGTCACACGCGTATTTAAATGCAAAATGATAATTAGTTCTGTAAAGTTATTTTCTTTCCCCATTGGTATCTGCAGGTAAAAATTATCCAAGAACCTGATTTGTGGGACTGTAGGGGTTGTAGTCGAGCCGCCATATTGGGAAAAATTTGTGGTTTCTTTAAATAGCTATATTGCACACTCATACAAAAAGTTCTGTGTTGTCAAGGCAAATTGGAACGTGAAAGGGCCCTACAAATGTTTGGCCCTCTTAAGGTGCAGACACATACATATGTATGTATGTACATAAGCATATTTTTTGTTTTGTGCAATTGTAAGAAGGTTAAAAGTTCTAAATTTTTTTAGAAGTAAAAAATTAATATTAAAAACTTAAAATATTTAAATTACAAAAGCAGCAACGATGCATGGTATACTAATGTAAATATATAAACATGCATATACATACTCTGCTGTGGACATTTAAATACGTGCGTGGTAAATTTAAGTGTGAAAATATTATTTTTAAATACGAACACTTTTAAGCAAATATAAAGTACTCATTTTCACTATACATGCAAGTACTCTACCATGAACAATGAAAGAGATATGCAGCATGAAAAATTCGATTTGTATGGGAGGTGCCAAGCCCCCTTTTCCAATAGATAATATCTATTTTTTCCATGAGTATTTGATTGACTCATATTTATCCATACTAAGTTCTAGGACTTTACTATCAACACTTCCAAAGATATGCATTCGGTTTGTAATAGAGGTGCCACGGTCCCTTTATATATACAAAAGAAAGAAGAAAAAAGTTTTCAAAAAGTGAGCCATTACAAAAACTAATCTGGGCTGACATTTGCGTAATACGAAGCTTTGTCTGCGGATTTATGAGACAGTTAAAGAGGTATGCAGCGCTTTTGAAATTAACCTGGCAGAGTATGTATTGTAAACTAAGACAGCTACTTTATAATAATAGGGGACTCTGAGTGGTGGGCGAAAGGGAAGTAAACCGCTGAGAGGAATCGATTTTAATTTACGATTTTAATTTGGTTGATTTTTCAAGACAACTAATGCTTGATTTCCACTAGGCATTAAATGGTAAATGACAAAGTTGGGCATTAAAAAATAATCATGTCATTACGTTAAAAAGATAGCCATTAAGTTCATTTCCCCATGACATTTTTTTTAAATGGCATAAATTTTTTTGTCATTTCAATGCCTAGTGGAAATTCGGCATGACAATAAATTTTAAATTAGAATTAGTAAAAAAGTGTATGTAAAAACGAAACATACTCGAACGATGTTATGCATTTTAAAACATTTTTCATTGTAGATCTTGAGTTTCTATATTTTGCAATATAATTTTTGTATTTAATGTTTTGTTTTTTTTTTTACGGCAAAACACGAATTTCCGAAGCTTACCAATAATATCCAAGGTTAAGAACAACCCTTGTTTGCCAGAAAAAATTTCTATGTACATACAAATGTATGTATGTATATATATGTGATTGGATGTATGTAGAACAAGTGTTATGATGAATGCAAAGAGTACATTGCTACTTAAATCGCTGCCAAAAAGAAAAAAAAACATCTAAAATAACTGGGATAGAACAACACACCTAATTAGCATTAGCCGGTGCCAGCATATGCAGTCAGGCGTTGTTATATCTATTATGCATGCCTACATACTTACATACGTATGTATGTGCGAACTATATAAATATATATGAACATATGCACGTCTGAACTAAATTTTAACTTTATAAAATTTATAAGTAGTTTTCTTTCGCTCACTTTGGATTCCCTATTCTCTTCATCACCTCATCTCGTTTCGACGCCGCGAGGACAACAAAGCATGCTGATGTGTGATAAATTTACGATTTGTCTGTTCAATCCGCACCATATGAAAATGGTAAACAGACCTTCTGTCGTTGGAAAACATCTGCTTTAATACACACTACATAGTTATTGGGCGAGAAACAGACTTTGTGAAGGTTCAAATAAAATCGAAATGAATCAATTTTTGTAACTCATATTGTTTTCGACAATGAATGGATATAGATATATACATATGTATATGTATTGTACCCACATATGTACATATGTGCATACTAATTTTATAGTATTAGTTTTGTGTGCAACACACGCAGATGTGCATACATACTTTTGAGTATTTACTGACTTTTCAACCCTTGCTTAGAGTACCTAATACAAGGCACACGCGAGTATTCATACATTGTTATAAATACGTTTACAAACAAACACAATTTTAAAGCTGGGAAAGGGTATATTGGCTGGACTCTTATTTACCGGCTCTATTAATGTCGTAAGAGCCACGCGTCTTTCGCACTTTCCATTTCCAATCGCTCCCAAAAGTAATGTTACACCAATGTCTTTACTTAATTTGACTTTAAGAAGGTTTCAATATAACGCGCATATATACATACTAGGGTTGCCAAAATATCAGGAAAATTGGGATCCCGGGATTTCGGGATATTTTTTAGGTAATCCCGGGATCCCGGGATTTATCCCGGGATTCAAATTGAGTCATAAATTTTATGAATATGAGTAAAAATTCAATATCTGAAAGCATTTAAACATACCATGAAATAAAACTATTTAAAATTTACGATAAACTGATTGTAAAACTCATATATGTATCACTAACTTAGAGTGAAAAGTTTCTAACTTGACTTTTAATGAAAAATCATATTTTGATATAGGAAGCTAGATAAATTAATATTGCATCGTTTCGAAAAGGATAAAGGTCCTTGTTTTATGTTTTCTCGTTTATATTCAATGAAAGGAAAATTTGTTAAGGCCAAAAAAAGCTCCAAAAATTCGATAAGGCCAAAAAAGCTCGAAATCTTTTAATAAAGATCGAATCCCTCAGATTCGTATGGAACTTTGCTTTCTTTAAACAGGCAAAATGTTGTATTCAAAGTTTTGCGAAATACTCGAAGAAAATGGCTATACGAAGTTTTTTCCTCTCCTGTATAATTTTTAAATTGGGACTTAGCAACCTTGCACTCTACGCTAGCGATATTTATTAAATCAGACAAATTTTAAAGTAAAACATTTTTTTTAATTGTATCTAAAAACTATGTGATTGAGGAACGTATACATCACAAATAATAATTTTTTAAATACCAGGTACTTTTGAAAGTAACGATAAATAAAAAAAAAAACATAAAACAAAAATATACAAAAACAATTTCTCTAAACATGTCTATTCTACTGTATAAAGAAATGACGAATGGAGAATTTTTTGCCATTTTTTTCGCAATTTACTAGAAATTTTGAGGGTGTACGAGTCAAACGGATCTCATAATCGGATTCAGCGGGTCGAAATACATGTTGGTAGGTGGGTCTGGTTAAAAACACTGTCTGGTGGGCTGAACTGCCAAAAGGTAGACATAATCCATTTGAAGATAATGACCCCTATCTCCTCCATTACAAAATATTTGAACTTATTTTACCAGCACGTTTCTCTTTTTTCGATTTGAGGAAGTTTTGAGTAGATTGATCTAAAAAAATATCTAACTTTTCCTTAAAAATCTCTGTTTCGTTTACATTAGCGACGCTATGCGTAAATTCATTGAAATCTTCTTCAAAAAAGGCTCAGACTGCAATTTAAAAGTNGGGAAAGGGTATATTGGCTGGACTCTTATTTACCGGCTCTATTAATGTCGTAAGAGCCACGCGTCTTTCGCACTTTCCATTTCCAATCGCTCCCAAAAGTAATGTTACACCAATGTCTTTACTTAATTTGACTTTAAGAAGGTTTCAATATAACGCGCATATATACATACTAGGGTTGCCAAAATATCAGGAAAATTGGGATCCCGGGATTTCGGGATATTTTTTAGGTAATCCCGGGATCCCGGGATTTATCCCGGGATTCAAATTGAGTAATAAATTTTATGAATATGAGTAAAAGTTCAATATCTGAAAGCATTTAAACATACCATGAAATAAAACTATTTAAAATTTACGATAAACTGATTGTAAAACTCATATATGTATCACTAACTTAGAGTGAAAAGTTTCTAACTTGACTTTTAATGAAAAATCATATTTTGATATAGGAAGCTAGATAAATTAATATTGCATCGTTTCGAAAAGGATAAAGGTCCTTGTTTTATGTTTTCTCGTTTATATTCAATGAAAGGAAAATTTGTTAAGGCCAAAAAAAGCTCCAAAAATTCGATAAGGCCAAAAAAGCTCGAAATCTTTTAATAAAGATCGAATCCCTCAGATTCGTATGGAACTTTGCTTTCTTTAAACAGGCAAAATGTTGTATTCAAAGTTTTGCGAAATACTCGAAGAAAATGGCTATACGAAGTTTTTTCCTCTCCTGTATAATTTTTAAATTGGGACTTAGCAACCTTGCACTCTACGCTAGCGATATTTATTAAATCAGACAAATTTTAAAGTAAAACATTTTTTTTAATTGTATCTAAAAACTATGTGATTGAGGAACGTATACATCACAAATAATAATTTTTTAAATACCAGGTACTTTTGAAAGTAACGATAAATAAAAAAAAAAACATAAAACAAAAATATACAAAAACAATTTCTCTAAACATGTCTATTCTACTGTATAAAGAAATGACGAATGGAGAATTTTTTGCCATTTTTTTCGCAATTTACTAGAAATTTTGAGGGTGTACGAGTCAAACGGATCTCATAATCGGATTCAGCGGGTCGAAATACATGTTGGTAGGTGGGTCTGGTTAAAAACACTGTCTGGTGGGCTGAACTGCCAAAAGGTAGACATAATCCATTTGAAGATAATGACCCCTATCTCCTCCATTACAAAATATTTGAACTTATTTTACCAGCACGTTTCTCTTTTTTCGATTTGAGGAAGTTTTGAGTAGATTGATCTAAAAAAATATCTAACTTTTCCTTAAAAATCTCTGTTTCGTTTACATTAGCGACGCTATGCGTAAATTCATTGAAATCTTCTTCAAAAAAGGCTCAGACTGCAATTTAAAAGTACAGTTTCAAGCTTTTGGTTAATTGCAGTCAAAACGGCATTTTACAAAAATCATACTTCAAAATTCATAAACAAATTCTTACTATCAATTCGATATTTCAAAATTTTCGGGATCCCGGGATTAATGCAAGCAAATCCCGGGATTTCCGGGACGTCAAAAACACCGGGATCCCGGGATTGGCATCCCTAATACATACATATGGATGTGTCACTGTATGTATGTATGTACATACATAAATGATGATGAAATTTTGGACTGCTTAGAAGATGATCTCGTGAAGAAACTATGTATTTAGACAGATTAAACAACTTTTTTCCGTTAATAAATTTTTAGCTGACTTTTTCTTTGCATTACTGAAAACGATTTGATGTCCTAATTAATGCCGTGTTTCCGTAGACCGCGTTAATTTTAACAAAGGTGAAAAAATGTACTCTGTCTCAAAAAATGTAGTCACCCTTCCAATATCCACTTATTTTGATCATAATTTTTTTAGATTCAAAAGTTTCTAAAGAAAATAAAAACAATAATTTATTAATCTATTGAGTGCTTTATTAAGGGTAACTTAGGCATTTTTGTTGTGCCATAATTTTGTGAATTTTTGTTACTACTATTATTATTACTATAATTATAATATATAAGTACATAACTATATCAATTATAATTGATGGAACTTAGGGGCGGGCCTGAGCCTCCCAGGAAATGCCGAACTTTCAAGTTTTTTCCTATGTATATGCTATATATAAAATCGTACACTCAATTCTAATAAAATAATTTGTAAATTTTCATAATTGAAAATGTGAATATGTGGATTATCCGGTTCTGTTTCAAGTTATTCTTGCTAACTTCAAAGTAATTCAATTTAAGAAGGGTAAAAAACTGGCTGTAGTCGACAATGAGCGAAAATGGATTGAACGGTAAACTAATTGATTGAATGGTAAACTCCCTCCCCTCCACCTATTATCCACCACGTAGTCTATGGCTTTGGGTNATTTATTAAATCAGACAAATTTTAAAGTAAAACATTTTTTTTAATTGTATCTAAAAACTATGTGATTGAGGAACGTATACATCACAAATAATAANAGAGCTATGAATGTAAAAAATACATTGGGTTTTAGTTGAGATATTCGCGTTTGACCACTATGTTCTGTAAATTTCGCAGTACAGCAAAGCTTTTGCCATTCACTTGGGAGTGGCCAGAAGTGATTTGTTTGCTTACGGTTCAAATCGCAGCTCAATTCGTCCAGATATTTATATCCACGTATTCCCTGTGTAGCGACCAAATACCCTAATGCTAATGTGACAAGACGTATAACCCCGCGGGCGCTGGGTTTGGGTCCCTGCACGTTAAAACCCCACCCAATGAAAAAACCATGCCTCGAATGATACCCCCTTCTTTTGATGACGATCACGGCAAACGTAGAAAGGACTATGATTTGAGGGTATGCACCTGGAATATCCGGACCCTTAATAGGGATGGTGCCTCTGCCCGGTTGGTTGATGTCCTCGGGGAAAATAAAGACTGACACTCGTAACTTCAATTCCAGTTCTGCTTAGACACAAAAGTTTAAAACCAAAGGTTTGTCTCTACGGGAAAGCATTGGTGTTATTGAAGAGATTAAAAATGATTAACTAAAATGGAGTATAACAAATATTTGAAAACAATTAAATTCAGTCTTGAAAATAAATTAAGGATTCATATCTTAGTGTAATATAATCCGCATTATTTTTAATAATAGTATAAAAGTGACAACTAATTCGATGAATTAACACTACTGGAAATATGAATATTTCGAATAAAAAACAGAACATTAAACCGTACTTAGACTTTTGGTTGCTTTTCGAGCATATTTGGAAGCATATTTACTAATGTTTTAATGTTTATTTAAGCGCTTAAATTTGCTTTTTTCTGCTTATTTTCTTCGGTCCTGCGCATCACACATCACTTTAACTGAAACACCACTTTTTAGTTTTTCCAGAATACTAGTTAATCAAAGAAATGGAAAAAGTTCAAATTTTGTGTGCATGGCATGCATAAACACAGAAAGTTGTAGGCAATGAGGTTAAATTGTTTTGAAGTTGCTTTTATAAAGGTTACAATGTTTTGTTTTAGAGACTTGCATTAATCAAGGCGTTGCACGTATTGAGGGTTGCAGTTACCGTGTACGCACTGTATATATTTTTCATCGGATAAACAGAAATTAAGTTACGAACAATTATAAAGCTCAAAGTACGAAAAACGCGTTTTTATACCTTAAGTCCAGATTGCGAGGGGGTATTCAAAATTCTAGTACAGTGAGAGGAAAAAATTTTAGAATTAAAAACAAAGTGCTACATTAAAAAAAAAATACGCATATGAAAGATCACCATCCCAACTCGTTTTAAATTTGAGTATGTACGTTATAAAATATGTCGTTGTGAAGTGCACAGATACTTTTTCGTAATTAAGAAGGAAAGAAAAATTAATTTTATATTCCGTCTGATAGTAATTGAACCCGACCCCTCTTGGCAGCAACCAATTGTATCAAGCGTCTTTGCACACTCAGCTACACCCTGCAAAAATCGTTGGACCATGTAGTCTATGTGTGGTATATTGGAGTACTTACAAAAGTGTTCCTCTGTCAGGCTGTAGCGGACCACCTCGTGTCTCTGTACCAGCTTATTGTTACCCGATCACTGCTCGTGTTTTAACGAAATGTGATTGAAGTTGAGCATTTGAAAGCTTTTAGCTGTTAGCTCCCAGCATGTTCGGGTTCGAATGCCGTCAGAAGCAACATGTAATTTTTAATTTTTGTTTTTGGTTTTTATTAATTTCGAAAAAGCATCTGTGAAGTGAAGAACAAGGGCGTGTACAAACGAAAAAATATAACAACAATGCCATTGTTGATATGTTGGAGTAGTTTTGGGCTACTCTGATGTAATGCAGAGGTGGTCCTGCCCTAGGACATCGCAAAGTTAATTGGACCATATTTTTTATACTAATTGTGGTTAATTTTGGTGTACTTCTTAGTCCTTAGGAAGTACTGTTTACATGCATGCATGGAGTGGTCGCAATTTTTGCAGGGCTGCATGCTTTCTATACATTTACTTTCCTAATTACATATGAAAAAGCATCTGAGACATTCTAAACGCCATCCGTGCAGTGTAAAATGCTCCATTTTAATACGGGCGTATTTGAATTGAATATTTCTATTATACGTCGTGTATGTATAATGGAAATATTAAATTTTGAACACTTTTCACTTGATTTAAATACGAACATTTTTAAATGGTAATCAAAAAAAAATTTGTATTTTTACAACGCGTTTTTTTCCTCGGTGAATATATTTCGATAAAAGTCGACAAAAGGTAAATAAATTCATATGTGGTACCTAAATAATAGGAGCTGAGAAAGGGGGGTACTACATATAAGGATTAGAGCGGACAAGACTGCGAGTCTGCCACTTGAATTTAGAGCGTATGTATGCATACATATAGGAACAAAATCTTCCACGAAAATAATGCACATACAAATAGATTAATAATTACAAACATGGAAACGGAAACGTACAGAAAACCACTTAAATTTTTATGCGTTTTCGCATCCAGAAAACGTTATAAAATGGTAATGTTATTTGAAACAATAATTGCATTTCGTTTGTTCAAGCTAAACATTTGAACGTAAACATCGTACGTAAACGGCAGTGGGTGAGCGTGCAGAGGAGTGTGCTAGTATTTGTTTAGCTTTGAGAAGGTGATGGGTTCAAATGCCATGAAAAACCATCTGTGAAGTGCAGGAAGAAAGCGTATTGAATGAAAAATTTAATCACAAAAATTCCAGAAAAACGTTAAAAACGTATCTGTTTCACAACCATTTTCGGTTTATTTTCGAATTTTTACTGGCTGGGTATGCAGGTATGAACCTTCCGCACTTAAAAAAAGCTCATCAGGACGATGCCTTTTAGTCATCAACGTGAAACTTTCGAGAATCTATTTTTTCCTCATCAATCAGCTTATCAAAATGGTAGCTTTCGTTGTTACATTGAAATATTTTTATACCCGAGCGCACTTGTGCACAAGGGTATGTTACATCACATAACGGTTGCTTGTAACAGCCAAAACAAATCGAGATAGATATAGACAAATGTATACATAAATGCTCAGGATAAATAGAGAAGTCGATTAAGCCATGTCTGTCTGTCCGTCCGTCCGTGTGTACGATAACTCGAGCAAAAATTGATATATCTCAACGAAATTCGGTATTCAGGTTTCCCTTTATCCAAGATAGATTGGTATTGAAAATCGGCCAAATCGGACTGTAACCACGCCCACTTCCCATATAACGGAATTTTCGAAAAATGCAAAAACTACGATATTTCAGTAATTATTGGATCCAAATTGTTGAAAATTAGTATGTGAAGTCGAATTTTGGTAAAAATAGTATTATTATAAAATTTTTGGAAAATGGGCGTGACCCCGCCCTCTTATGATGAAATGCTGTATCTCAGTAGCCGCTCCACCAATCCTTCCCAAACTCGGTATGAAATTGGGAAATAACCACGCCCACCTCCCATATAATGGCCATTTACAGAAACACGAAAACTGTGATAAATCAGTAACTATTGAAGCTAATTGACTCAAAATCGATAATTACAATAACCACTTAGCACAAAATCGGATTGTTATAAATTTTTTGATCTCGACAACTGATTCATCAATTTCTACCAAACTTGGTGCACTTAATAACCTTGGTAAAAGGAAGAAAGTCGTTGAAAATTATTTAAATCGGACTAAAACTACACCCGCTTCGCGTATAACGGTAAATTTCAGACATCCGAAAACTCCTATATTTCAATAACTGAGGAAGCTAATTTACTCCAAGTTATTAGTTACAACAATCTCTTAACAATAAATAAGACTGCTATAGACTTATAGGAATTGGGTGTGTCACCGCCCACTTTATGACTACAAGGTGTATCTCGTTAGATTTCTACCAAACTTGGTTTAATTATTTCATTAACTCTAATTCAGCATATTATCGAAAAAGTTTGAAATCGGGAGAGACCCATGCAAGTGAAGTTTAGAGAAAGTTGAAACGACGATATTTGATACCGGCGCCGGGTATACACCCAGTGGGAAAATGTAATGTATAGTAATCGAAAAAATAATCAGTAAAACAACCCTTTTCACATTCGAAAATGCATTTTTTTCCCCCAGGTCGATGTTCTAAGAAAAGTGGGGTATTCAATTTTGCATTACCTAGTATCGAGAAATGATTGTGTTTTAGTATGAAATTTTTGGAACTTCTTGAATACATTAGAATGATGATTTCATAGTTAGCAGTAATATTATCATTACTACTCTTCCGACTACTTCCGACTTCTTTACTTGTTTGTTGTACATTGAAACCAAAACGAATCAAAAAGTAAAACTTATGGTTTTCCTAATCAAATTAATAACCAAAATACAAATCTAATATTTTTCAATCCACTCTTTATACTATTAATGGTTATATTGAAATCGAAAAATTATACTGTTTAAAGTTTCATTTTAATGCAACGTGTATTAAACCAATAGTGATACTTTTTACAAGCTTTTATTTTTTAGTGCTATTACTAGTCGATTTGTCATGTCGTGGATTAGTTGGCTGGGCTGTCAAAGCAATCATTAAAAAAGCTTATAAATTTAAAACCAGATTTTTATGTTTATATGTACTTTATATGTATATGTAGGATCACATATAGGATGCACAAACACACATATGTACATGTGTATTCATGAAGTCTAATCCCATTTCGGTTGCCCATCGATTTAACGAGACAAACACTTACATATACATATGTACATATGTAAATATATTTGTAATTTGGTAGTAAGTAAATTTAATATTCAATTGCTTCATTATTATTCATAACCCTATTTCGTGTATGAGGGGTCAAAAATTTGCAATTCACACTTGGCTGCATTTAGGGTTCTGCTGTGTGAATATGAGGATGACCAGCTGGTTTATCCTTTTTGAGTCTGAATTTGAACTTTTTGTAAATATTCCATATATATGTACATTGTGCACACATAAATACGTTTGAATGTTCATAAGTATATTTTTATGTGCGTACATCGACATTTAGTATGTAAAATGCAAAAATATACCGATACATTCCATATTGTGTAGAATTCATACATACATATGTATGCGCATATCTTCATTGGTTTTTTGCATTGCCCCACATGCAGAGATTTGGCAATTTTTGCTGCTATGTGATCAAATTTACATATTTTTTCAGCTTCGTTTACGAGTGCAGGCGCTCTTATGGAAACTGCATGCAAACCGGGCCACATGCTACTGACCAAACTGTGATTTTATGGGTATAAAAAAGGCAGTGGCGCTGGGAATACCGTGCCACATGCTAGATTTACAGAGTTTATAAATGCACAAATTTATATAAGACAAAAAAATTAAAATAAAATTATAAATTGTATAATTGAGCATTATTAAGGGCAGTCTACTAAATTTTTAATAAAACTTATAAGCTAAAGCTTATCTAATTTTTTTCTAATTACCTAACCCCTCTCAGTTTGATAGTGTTTGAAGTGAAAAGCGCCACTGTCTTAACTTCACCCAATATAAGAAATCTGCACATCATCTGAATACCAAATATTACACGTATCTACATCTAGATATGTGTTTACTTATGTATCTGTGTGTGTGTGTCAAGAAGGCAAACTTTTCCAAATGTCCAGCAACATATGGCAAAGGCATTCAGACCACAGTCGATTCAGTCAAGTAAGTCATCAAATCTAAAAAGGACTTCACTTGCTTATGTCATAAATATGTATGTAAATACATATGTTAATGCATTTGTCGTAAGAGAAGAGAAATTGAGAGCCTGTATGTGTAATTTATTGTTACTGCATTCAAATTTTCATCGGCTTGGTTAGAATCAGCATGTGGAGATTTTTTCGTGAAGAATTTACATACTTACGTGGGAACACACATACATATCGTCGTTTAGAGTGCAAAACCGCGTATCTGCAAAATGCAAAACCGCGTACGTGAAGTTGTAGAAATTATTTTCTAGAGCGTAAAAACACTCATATTTCAAAATGGTTCTCTTTTTTAGAAAGCAATCGCATTTCTGGCTAGTACATTTCAGGACGAATGGATAAGGATTGAGCCAAGAGCTTGTGTGGGCAAATTAAATTTTTGTTTGCAAATTTTAGTTACGCGGTTTTGCAGAATGACGATACGCGGTTTTGTACTTTAAACGACGATGTGTATGTATGTATGTATGGATATGTACATTAGGGTCCCACCGAAAATGTATTTTTGCGAAATTTCAAGACCCTACCCCCTAATTTTATTCGTGTTCATGAGAAATGTTATTGCCTATTTTTATAGATTTTTTAAGGGTCACTTAGATAGAGATCGAGACCTATCGGTTTAGGTCAGAAAATACGATTTTGTAGATTTACGAGTTTTTTAATGACTATTTTTGATTCGATTTCAAAGGTCAAATATGATCTAAGAATATATAGGCCTTTAAAATGGTATACAATAATCTATTGTCGGACTTGGCTTGTTGGGATTTTTTATGGGGTAAATAAAACCATATTTATATTTCTCTTAATTTTTTAAGTTTTGACCATCGATCATTTCCACAATTTTAAAATATGTAGCATTGCCAAAATTACATTTCATTTAAAACAACATGATATCCCATTTATTGAAATCGCATAAAAATTGTCGAAGTTAGGCAACTTTTTTTAAATACGGCCTAGAATTTATATTGTGACTTTCAGATTTTTTGTGACTAAGCAATTCATCAATATTTACACAAATATGATAAATACAAACGCTCTTTAGCAAAGAAGTGGTTTTTCAATACCCGAATAGTATGTTAATATTCGGATATTCGAATAATGTTTAGATATCCGGATATCTGTTCTATTATTTATTTTGCAACTTTTTGGGAACAATTTAACAAATACGTTCAAACTCAGTTTAGAATACCCGGATAACTAAATGAACGAATACTAGCCGGACATCCGGATAACAAAATGAACGGTTACTAACCGGATATCCATATATACGAATATTCGAATGGATTTACAGATATCAGATTATACGGATAATTCCATCCCTAATATTTTCATTTCATTTATTAATAAAATCATTAGCACAAAAAGATCAAAAGAAAGATCTTTTACAGCGCAACAAAAAATTCATAACAGTACATACATATAACTAAAACAGCAAAAATTACTTAAGACTAAAGAACATAATATAATTAGCAGAGAAAGTAGTATTTTTAAGTGAGTTCTACAATTCCAGGACATATACTTAAAATAAGACATTCTTTTTCATATCGGACAACAAATTTGGTGTCACACTTTCGATTGGCTTAAAATTTTTTTTTATGGGTGCTATATGTACATAGAATAAGGTAACACGTGCTCGAGTAATTTTTTTTCGCTTTTTTCTTTGGAGATACATATGATCTGTCAAAGTTTGCATTTTTTCGTGATTCTGACCAATCATGTACTCCTTCAAATCATTATATCTCGGGTTCTACCCATCGTAGAGACTTCATCTTAACGTCATTTTAAATTTAAAGAAACTGGCTTTATAATGAGATTTTTGATGCTGTTTTTTTTTAACTTTTTTCAAAGATTGGTATAAGAAAAACTTGAATAACTGAACCTAAACTCTTCTAGGATGAACGGACGTCATTCAAAGTTGAACTAAGATGTGTTGGTATTTGGAAAAAAATGGGACACGAACGACTTTTTTTCACATAAATAAAAAAAAGTTGGAAAATGCCTTTCTACCGAGATCCCATAAGTCTAAATCAGAATAATATTGGCCCAGTTATTAAAGTTTTTCGTAAATTAATCTTTGAAAATAGTAAACAGCAGCATCAAAAATCTCATTGTTACGATTCTGTTGAAAAGATTTTTAAATGAATTTATGCAGATTTTTTAAGCCTAATCTGTTTTGTCATCTGAGGAAACTTTTTTCAAAAAGAAACTATTTTTATTCATAAAAAAAATCCATTTTTGAGGTATTTTCAAATCTAAATATTTTTCCGAAATATTACGGTGGTCGTCTTAAAATATAATAAATTTTGTAGTCCCGGCGGAAAAACTGCAACTTTTTTTTGGTGATGCAGTCTAATATATATATTACCTTGACCGTCGTCGGGTTGAAAAGCTTAACAGAAATCAGACTTTTACTGAAAGGAAAGCTATGCCAAGTGATTCTCGAAAATTTTAATAGGTATCTGAAGTTTGATTTAAGTATCCTTAACGATATCGATAATGTGCAAGGAATAATAACGACAAATATGTAATAATTTAATGTTTTGAATATTTCAGTAGGGAAATATTCATATTCGGCCGAAAAATATCTAATTTTTTAACGATTTTATAGCAGTTCAATGCCCCGTCTACACCATTAAATGCTAACTTATTTGAAAACAAAACACGTAAGGAAGTATAAGTTCGGGCAAAACCAAACTGTATATACCCGGCACAACTATTAAATATCATTTTTCAACTTTCTTTAAACTACATGGTAAGAAAGGCTGTGGTTTTTTACCGATTTCCAAAAGTTCCGACGATTGAGTAAAATTGAGCGAGTTTAGCAGAAATCGGCTCTCATAAATATATAATCGCCGTTCGGAGTCGGTGTAAAACTGTAGGTCCCTCCCCTTCGTGTAACAACATCAAGGCGCACGCCACAAATCGGAGGACTGTGTAAGCGCCAATCTATTATTATTAGGCCACAATTTCTTTTCAAAAAATTTTCCGCTATTTTCTTATAAAAATATGGCTCATTCAACAACAAACAACATAAAAATATAATTTCTGAACTTTGTGCAACATTTGCAAAAGTTCAATAAATTTTCATGCAAGTTTTCAAACTTTTAATCAGATTTTTTAGAATTTTTTTGAGTATGCAGATTTGTTTCCCAATAAATTTTATTATAGCAAAGTGCAAGTTTGAAGTACTAGCTACGACCGTTGATTTTTGACATTTTTTTTCCACGCAGCTTTTTCAATACAAAAAAAATATTTCGAAAATACTTTGTATGGAAAATATGCAAAACACTTTCAACAAAAAAATTCTCAAAAATCAACGTGAAACGTGCATTTTTAAACTAGAATTTAATGGGCTACAAAACTGCATACTCAAGAAAATTCCAAAAAATCTGGCGCACGCTACAAATCGATTGAGAAGCTCGTCCAAGTAATTGCACATTTTGTTAGCGCCAATCTATTATTATTATTAGTTATAAACACCTATGATTTCGCTTAACAGCTTTTAAAATATACTCACAAAAATACTAGTTGCGGTTTTTGTACTGAAACACCCTTATATACATATGTAAAAGGTCTGAGACTTCCTCAATCAAGTCATAGTTAAATCAGTATTCTTGTTTGACATTTTACTCCAAAAAATTGTTTATGAATGTAATAGTAGATAGGTACCTACATATTTTGCTGCCCATTTACTTAATCAGTAGTTTCCTTTATATTCCGAACCGTTCTTTAAACTAACTTCTTTTAAGATACGTTTGTTCCCAACAAGAAACTTCAACTAAAACTCTTGTATATTTGGATTAGGATATTTAGTAATGTCTGTATGAATGTATGTACATATATATGTATGTGTAAGTGAAATTATTGAAACATAAACTTGAGGATGAGGCTGCATCTGCATATTTATCAAGTAAATTTATACAAATTGGGCGTATCTTCCGTTTATTTCAAATTCTACTTGATATTAGAAAATATTTGTTTGATATTTGCAGTTCGAGCATTCATGCAACTGAACTGTGAAATGAAAAGAAAACATTCATAGTTTCGCTTTTGAATCGGTTCCAATATTCTACCATACATCTCAGAGCCAAATTGGAAAACATGAACACTTTTACAAAACAACTGGCAATTGTGAGCTCAGCTGGATTGAATGTGGCTACTTGTGAAAGATTTTCACTTACTACACATTTGAATGAGCGCATAGAATAGGGGAGGGAAAACTGAAAATTCAACGGACTATGAAATTGACCACATTTAAAATTTTGCAAAAAAAGTACTGCGAGTTTCCTTTTCCGTTTTACTCCTCATTTCGCATAGGGAAATTGAGAAATTGTGTTTGCTTATGCTAAAATTATGCAAAAGGTGTAAGCATTGACGTTTCAACCACTTGTCCCTTGCGTGGGCTGGGTTGGGCTGCAACAAATGGCTATGGATGTATGTACATATAAACATACATCTACACCTTTATACATATAAATACTAGATGCTCACATGTGCGCTGCTTGGGCTTTGCAGACAATTTTGCATAGTTAAGTTGAATTTTTATGAAGCGTTAAACTAACACAAAGTGGTCATTTATAAAGTAACCAAAGCCCGAGAAAGAAGTGTATGTGCTCAGCATAAGTAAACATATCGATTGAGTTCACATCAAAGGGGCACGTGCGAACTGAAAGGGTTTTCAAGTATTCGAACGAAAATTTCCATTTCCATTTTCATTTTCATTCATATTTGCATTTTGTATTTATTTGTAAAAGTTTTTCGTCTTTAAAAACACCGTTAATGCATAAATTTAACCATTACCTTATTTCTCCTTTTCATCTTTCAGCCTCTGATTGTGGGGATAATAATTCGGCGACAGGGAATTCAAGCGATCGTTGTTTGTCCCCCCAAAGTCCGACAGCATTTGCCACGCCACACGAAGAACACCAACAACATCATCAACTGCCCACTCTCAAGTCTCACTTGTTGGATGTTTTGCACCGCTCTGACAATGCGCAGGAGGGAAAATTCTCCGCCGCACAAGATGTTGAGCCTATGAGAGACATAGAGTCAGGTGCGCTCAATTTGACCAGTGAAAGTTCTCGACAAAGCTTACAATCGCCATCGCCGTCTTTGAAGTCGTTGCGCGCCAGTCGTACGTCACCAGCAATAACAACCGGTGATTCTGCGGCTGTGCCCCTCTCTAACAACACATATCCCATGCCAAACTTCTCAACACAACAGGCCCAATTGGCTGCGGCGGCGAGCGCAAGCCTAAGCCTAGGCAGTCCGCTATTTTCCCTCCCGCTCAGCACATCGATTTCCCCGCAAGACTTCACCCAGTTCCAGCAAGCGTTGCAACAACAGCAGACCGCTTTGCATCAGCAGTTCCAAAATTATATCGATATATTGCGCAGCGGTGCGTTAGGGATACCGCCCGATGATCCAAGCATGGCCACTCAAGTCGCCGCAGCACAGTTCCTATTTCACAGTCGCATTCAAGCGCTCACACAAGCCACGCAACAGTTACAATCACTGCAGAAGCAGCAGGAGCTGCAAAAACAGCCGCATCTCCATGCATCACAACAACAACCATTAGAAGAAACGCCGAAATCTCGCAGTATGCACACTTCTACGCCCACTCACACGCCCTTACATAGTCCGGCATCATCGCCGTTGCCACTCCACACGAATTTCAATACCAGCACCCACAGTCAAATAACGCCGCCCAATCCAGGCACTAGCCTCAAGGTCAGCGGGATACTTACACCGAACACTATCAGTGGAGCCCCACAAACTCCCCAAATGCTAAAACATGCTGCTGGTGCGGCTCAGCGTTTAGGCGGTGAACCGTCGCCGGAGGAGACTACCGATCTTGAGGAGCTGGAGCAGTTCGCCAAGACATTCAAGCAACGACGCATAAAGTTGGGCTTCACGCAAGGCGATGTTGGCTTAGCCATGGGCAAATTGTACGGAAATGATTTCTCGCAGACGACGATATCGCGTTTTGAAGCATTGAATCTGAGCTTTAAGAATATGTGTAAGCTGAAGCCGCTGCTACAGAAATGGCTGGAAGACGCAGATCGTACGATACAGGCGACCGGAGGGTAAGTAAATTAAATCATTATAAAAACTTTTCCTAAGTTAGTTCATTGATTTCAACTGACGTAATCTGGTTTAACCAGATAATAACGTCAAATAAGGACAGCATTTCTAAGTAGGCCAATATTCCGTTCGTTGATCGCCTCGAAACTGAAGTATCTTTTTTCATTACATAATTGAGAAGTTTTAGATCTCAGAAGATCCAAAAGGGACATATAGCGTGAGTACTGCGGGGGGAATATCTTGCCTGCCGGCTGCTCGGCGCCTACAGAAGGCCCTTAAATTGGATAATTTGAACGGGCTATGCACTTTGAAAAAACCCGACGGAACCTACACTGTTACACCTGAGGAAACAAGCAGGCTTCTATTGGAGACCCACTTCCCGCTGCATCACAAAAGGCCCAAGTACTAACGTCGACACCGTTAACGCAGTGCGTGTGAACCAAAATGGCAAGAGGCCTAGCGGACAGAATTGTCAACAGTGAACGGTTGCAGTGGGCTATTTCAACGTTTAATGCATAAATCTCCTGGTCTGGATGGTATTTATCCATTCCTGCTGCAGCAGGGCCTTGGGTCCATATCCGGTACCATACTCAGACTTCTGAGAGCAAGCCTACTTCTTGCTTACATTCCGACATCATGGAAGGAGGTAAAGGTCATATTCATACCCAAAGCGGGGAAGACACAAGATCATCTCCCAAAGGCGTATAGACCCATAAGCCTAAGCTCTTTTCTGATCAAAACCTTAGAAAAACTAATTGATTTTCATATCAGGGAAACCTACCTCAAGGTTAAACTACTTTGTGAAACATGCCTATCAAACAGGGAAATCTACCACTACTGTAATACATGGCCTAACCCAAGCTATTGAAAAGGCAATGGAGTATAAACAGATTTCCCTGTGTGCATTTCTCGATATACCGGGTATGACAAGGAAGGACATTCCTAAACTCATAACCGACTGGGTCATAAGTACACCGAAGTCCAGAACCATAATAGTCGAACTAGAAGGTAGTAGGCAAAAGGTAACGGCCACTCGTGGCTGCCCTCAAGGTCTAGAGGTCAGAGCTCCTAAGGGGATGGAAGGACTTCCAAGTTACAACCCAATGGCGCTCGACAAAGGGTAATCGGCAGTCCAAAAGATTCATAACTCCCTCTCGAGGAATCTCCGAACGGCTGCTAAATCTTAGCAGAGAGGGTTTAAGAACTCTCACCGGATACCTGACAGGACACTGCAGACTGAGGTGCCATTTGCACAAGATGGGACTCTCTGAGGAGACGAACTGCAGGCTTTGTGGGCTAGAGGATGATCCGATGATGATATACTATGTGATTGTCCGCGTATAACTCGATTCAGACTTATACACCTTGGAGAGCGAATATCGTCTCCATTCAGTATCTGGAACACGACACCCTCAAAAGTGCTTAATTTCATTAACAGCCTAAGGTTGGAGTGACTCGATAAGGGTTAGCACAATAGATCTAGCTATGTAGGTCGCAGGGCTATATATGCCCTAACAATAATAATAATAATAATCTGTGTTCATATTCTGGTTTAATGGCGAATTTTCGGGCCTTGCTTAGGGGTGTGATAGCAGTTTGTCTATTAGTTAATATACAGTACCGCTACTGCAGGTTGGGTTAGGTTAGAAGGGCGTGTGTGGAATACCCCATACTTTCACTCGGATACAGAATTGTCCATTGTGAATGCCCTCATTAAGTGAGTGTCAGAAGGAGACACGTACCTATAATCGAAATAGTAGCTTCAAGCCATTATTCAATGGAAACAAGAACTATCCCTAATGATGCCGAAGGGATCCAACAGTACCACCTCCGCTATCTCGCCCAGACAGTTGAACAAATGCGAACCGAAGTTCTTGAGGCGCTTTGTCTGTAGACCTAGACATCGACACGGAAAGTCAATTGACGCTTCCTCATCCTCATCATGGCAGCCTCTGCAGAGAGTACTTGTTTGTATTCGCCACCGTTGAAGTGTTGGTGATATAGCCCAGTGGTCCTGTGATAACGCCGGTAACAGCTCTTACCGCAGATTTATTGAGTTTCAGTATGTGCCTTGTCTTTCTCCTACTTAGCCGCGGCCATAATAATCTTTTGATCTCCCAGTCTTCCCGTTTGTTTCACAAGTCATCAGTCGCGGCCACGGTATATTCATAAATTTTTCAAACGTGATCACTAAAAGGTAGTAAGACGAAGATATTTGCTAGTTCTGTTGGCATCTCTGAGCCGCATCTGGATATCTCATCAGCCGACTCATCCCATTCAATATTGCTATGTCTTGGTACCCAGCATAGGGTGACGTTGATACGGCTCAGTGATGATGCCAGCCGATTTCACTATTTTAGCCTTCAGTGCTGCCTGACTGTCTACAAACAAATAGTGACTTTTTCTTCTGGAACTCTACTACTAAGTAAAATATAGGCCGCCCTCTCTATAGCAAAGATCTGCACTTGGAAGACACTGCAGTCGTTCGGAGGATGGAAGGAAAGGACCGGTTGATATGCAGGTCCTTCGAGTAAACACAGAATTGGATCAGCCTAATCTATACTCTAGGCTATAGAGAAGGCGGCTAGTCTTTTACTTATTAGTGGAGTTCCAGCAGAAAAATCCAGTATTTTTGTCGACAGTCAGGCAGCACTGAAGGCAATAGGATCCAAAAAAATTGTAAGTATGTATTTAATTGTTGCTACTCTACGGATATTTTCTATTTGAAAACGAAGTAAGATACTGACAACGCTAAAACTCAGTTACGATGGGGTAACCGGTTCGTGCGTGATTAAAGCTTGAGAATAATTGGAAACTAGTTTTTCGTAGTTTCGGAAAAACTCAGCTTACTCAGCCCATGTTCTATACATGGTTTCTTGAAAACGCTATTTAGAGCGCTCTACAGCTGAATCTACTTAGTAAGTATACGGCCTTTAGCTTTCAAAAGGAAAAGTCATATTAACTTCAAGTTTTTAGAATATTTCTACTCATATCGGTGGTTGTTGAAAGAACTGGCCCTCTCTCCATTACCATCATCATTGCCAATACCATTACCATGGCAGGGCTATTTAAATACCGCTTTACTATTACCATAACCCAAATGGAACACTTTTTGGATTTATGAATGCTACTATCTTTAATTTGTAATCTACAGAGTTTTCGATCCTGCTGCCCTGCAAACAGTGAGTACACCGGAAGTTATGGGTCGGCGGCGAAAAAAGCGTACGTCTATTGAAACCTCAATACGGGGAGCGCTAGAGAAAGCCTTCATGATGAATCAGAAGCCGACAAGTGAAGAAATCAGCCAACTGGCCGATCGTCTATGCATGGAGAAAGAAGTGGTACGCGTTTGGTTTTGCAACCGACGACAGAAGGAGAAACGTATCAACCCCTCAATGGACAGTCCGACCGGTGACAATGGCAGTGAATCGCCCTACATGATGATGATGCACTAAAACACCCCTTCAAATAGAGCAAATGAAACAAAGTAAGAATATAACTATTAAGTGTTTAATTAGGCAATCAAAGTAAAATTTATAAAAGCGAAAATTGAAAATAAAAAAATCTCCGTGCAGGTATGGGTTTGTTTGTAGTCCAAATATATACATATGTATGTACATATGTATTTTGAGCTTAAGAAGGTCTCATTTTGATACAAAAATAAATAAAAATTTATGTGCATTCCTTAATTGAATATTTTATTAACAACTAAATTCCTTTTTTTAAATACAATCTGAAGTTACCCTTGTGTGCAAGTTTATTGAAATAAGTTTATGAATCTATGTTGTATGTTCATTTACATAATGTACATATGTACATATGTATGTACGCATGTGAAAATTTAGTGAAAAGGGTAAATAGTATTAAAAAAAAATGAGTTATATGTATTTATGTAAGCACCTACATTACCAGCCAGTGTTGTGAGTGCGTTAGTGGGTAATTTAGGCATAAAAAAAGAAACAACTAAAACCATAAAAACTTATACTAAATTAAGTGAAAAGTAAATACATGCAACCTTTATAAAAAAAAAAAAAAACAAATATTATTTTCCAGGAATGAACAGGGTATGTAAATACATAAGCATGACGACCACTATAATCTTACGTGACACTATGTTAACTATAAGTTAAATGAAAACCACTATAGTCAAGTTACGTTTAAAGTTTACTAATATATATATATATTAATGTATGCACATATGTATATATATATATATATGTATGTAAACTTCATATGTCCGTAGGTATTAGGCACTTAGTAACTAACAGTAAGTTAGTAATATTTAGCATATATTTATTTGTTTTTAATACTGTGATAATAAGTAGTGTTTTACTGAAAATCTTCACAATAATTATTCCTGTAAAAACCCAATGAAGATAATTTATTGCAGTAAAATAAAAGTTTGAAAAAAAACAATAAAAATCTGGGCCTTATTTCTTACTAGTATTTCTTTACATGCATATGTATTTTTGGAATTTGTGCTGGGAAATGACAACCGTTACGTAACGAAGGGTGAGTAATGAAATAATGGAAAGTCCTTTCTAAACTCGACTTCCTCTACCATCACTAAAGAATTACTGCATTGAATACTTTCAACGGTAGGGCATGGAGCATTCGTTTGTTGATCGTGGCCTAACCATTTTATAAACATTCCAAACACTAAAAAATATATACGAGGGTCTTATGAAAACTACCCGGCCTTGAATAGAATAAAACGATTTTTTTAACGAAATTCAATTTATTTTTCAACATAATCTCCTTTTAGCTCGATACACTTAAGCAAACGTTTTTCCCATGTTTTGATCCCTTCCGAATAATAGGTTTTCTCCAACCCTTCAAAATAAGCATTTGTTGCTGCAATTTCTTCATCATTTGAGCTAAATTTTTTCCCGCCGACCCATTTTTTAAGATTAGGAAAGAGGAAAAAGTCACAGGGGGCCAAATCTGGAGAATACGGTGGATGAGGAAGCATTTGGTAGCCTAATTCATTGAATTTAGACATGGCTACGACACATGTGTGTACACGAGCATTGTCTTGATGAAAAAGAACTTTTTTTTCAACAAATGTGGACGTTTTTCCTTCAAAGCCTTGTCAAAATCACCCAATATTTTGCAGTAGTATTCGCCATTAATTGTTTTTCCTTTTTGTAGGTAATCAATATGTATAACCCCACGCGCATCCCAAAATACTGTGGCCATAACCTTGTTTGCTGATAATATCGCCTTTGCCTTCTTTGGAGCTGGTTCACCACGACGAGTCCACTGTTTTGACTGTTCTTTGGTCTCTGGTGTGGAGTGATGAATCCACGTTTCATCGACAGTTACAAATCGACGCCAAAACTCCTGGGGATTTGCGTTTAACATTGATAAACAATCATTTGAAATGGAAACACGTGTTTGTTTATGGTGTGTTGTGAGTAATCGCGGCACCCATCTTGCGGAAAGCTTTCTCATATCCAAATGATTTTGCAAAATGTTATTAACCCGTTCAATTGAAATGCCCACACTCTCACCAATCTCACGCACTTTCAATCTTCGATCACTCATTACCATATCACGGATTTTTTCAATCATTTCTGGTGTAGTGACCTCATTTGGACGACCTGAACGTTCCTCATCAAAAATGCTCGTACGGCCGCGTTTAAATTCAGCTACCCAATATTTTATAGTTGTTAATGACGGTCCAGAGTCTCCATAAACTTCGTTAAATTCCGATTTAATTTCGTCGTTTGTTTTCTTTTTCAAAAACTAATATTTTATCACTGCTCGATATTAAATTCTTTCCATGTTGACAAAAAGCACAAAAGTAACTCAATTCTAACACGTATAAAATTTGTTGTAAATGTCATATCGCTGAGAAATTTTGACACGTGTTATTTGAAGAGTTGTATTTTTTAGCAAAATATTTTTTTTTAGTTCTAGCAGCGCCATCTCTATTCAAAATCGGGTAGTTTTCATACGACCCTCGTACATAAGTATTGGACACTTTTAGGTGGAAAATCCGGTAGCGAAATTAATATTTATACTGGTGGCAGAAATAATAAACTAACCTTATTTAGAGCAGTTTTGGTTATAAATCTTTGGTTTATTTAATGTTTAATATATTTTTGTAAAATTCTAGCTAGCTATATAACAAACACCATATAATTCTACATATCCAACTTTGTACAAAAATAAAAAAAATCAACTAATTTTCACCAAAATTTAAAATTGTTATTCAGAATTTTTTGAAAACTTTTTTGGTATGCAGTTTTATAACTCATTATGTCATCAGCTAAACCTTTACTATATAGCCTGATGAATTATTTTATGCTAGGACCTAGTGCTGCAGACTAGTTATCAACAATCGCTTCAACTTATTTCTTAATAATTAGTTAACGACTATTTTTAAGTATGTCCTAACTGTCTTCGTTTGAAAATGTAGAATACTGACATTCATTCATTCATGTCATTCTCCCCTGCCGAAGCGTGGACGCAAATGACCGAAACATTTATGCGATTGTGGCATTAAGCTCGATCACCACAGAGTGGGGACAGAGCCTCTCACCCACAACAAATCTGGCATCGAACCTGTAAAGCACAAAGTAGATTTTATCATCGCGTAATTCTAATTTTTACGTTGTTGCTGGTAAGGGCTATGTGAACACAGCAAATATGGTGAAAATGCACCTCATCTGAAAAAATTCCTTTGCTGCCAAATTTAAGTTTTGATTTAATATGACGGATTGTATTCTTTGTGTGAAAAATTAACCGCAGCCTATGATTACGGAACAGCTCATATTCGGATAACCCTGTAAATATTCATAAAATAGTAGTTTGCATAGATCATAAAAATAAGAATAATAAATTTAAATTATAGTACGCAGCAATAAAAAGCAAGCCATGTAAGTGGATAATGTGTAGTGGCTACATACATACATATGTATTTATGTACTTGCATACACACATACATACATATCTGCGGACATTTGAAAGAACAACTTAAGTCTACCTTTCACGGAAAACCAAAGTAGCATATGTCGGAAAAGCTCTTTTTTACCATCAGAGCAATTAATTTTACTTAAAAGAAGACTGAAGAAGGATTTTAAAAGGTTGTGAATAGCGATCAAATAATTTAATATCTATTTCAATATACAGTATATTTTGCTTAGCTGCCCATCCTTCTTTGCACGAAAAACTTGTGCACTTAACCGAAAAAAGCACTTAAGCGAATTTACTTTACTACTTCAATGAGGAAGGTATCCGAATCCCTATGAAACCAAATAATGGAGGAGCACTTACCACGTAGAAATTACTGCGAGCGAAATTTTTACCGAATGGTATCTAATTATCTATATAACTACATTAATTGATAGCCATTTTCGTTGTTCTGCGAGATGAGCAAAATAAATAAAAGCTTGTAAAATTAGGTAATTGTAGGGCCAGTGCAGGTAAACCTAATACTTTCTTTGATAGTTAATAATAGTTGCACAATTTTTAAGGCAGGTATCGCCAATGTGCAGGTATGTTGAATGCACCTATCGGAGGAGTTTCCTTATAAATGTTAAAAATAATGCCGCTAATGCGCATTTAAGGGTAGGTATCTTAAATGTGCACTTAAGCATAAAGGCAGCAAAGCAAAATATACTGTATGTACAAAATTTGTTTCATTGACGGTGAAACAAGGTTTGTCGACTTCTGCTATTTTTCTTTTTTGTCTCTGGCAGATAGACTTAAGTGGTTCTTTCAAATGTCCACAGATATGTATGTTTTATGTGTCTTCACGAAAGTATGTAAATAAAGTGCAACTTATATTTTTTGTACGTGCATAGTGTGCAAGTCTATTTGAGATGCATGCGGACTGCTTCCAAGAACTATTCTTCATTAAAAAATTCACAACCGAAACACGCAAATATTATACTTACTTATCATACATAATGCGGGAAATGTGAATTTGTTCGTGGCACGCAATGATTCCATTTTCATCATTTCTGTCATAAGATATGGACTTGCATAAATTTGCCCCTACTTTGCATACAAACAAGTGAGAGCTGCCTTTTTGCGTGTGTGAATATTGCATGTGTGATTGTAGGCACTTTGAGATCGCAGCCAAAAGAGCGGCTTTAATTACTCAAAGCGTCCGACTGATGACTGGAGCGAAGCGCGCTTCAGTTTATCTACGCCCCATCTCTGCCTCCCCCCTACCTTAACTGGTCGAACGGGCGTTGGGAGATAATGAACGCGGCGATTGCTTGCAATTGATACAATTACATAGATGCAGTAAAACATACAACTTATATTTAAAGACAAGCAAGTATATATGCAATATTCGTACACACTCTCATATGTATGTACTTACAAATTTAGGATGCCGCACATTAGGATGAAATTTAATTGGCACATCATATATTTTGCTAAGCGCTTGGAAGTCCTCACTCCCTCCGAATGGCAGATGTTTTTATAAGGAGCCGTTTCTTATCATTAGAAGGTTTCCGATTGTCTGCCAAGGTGCGACCGCTATTAGAAAAAAAATATTTTTTTTTGGGGATGTTACTCGGATGAGGGTTTGAATCTTGGCCTTACTCGGTGCTCGTGTGCAACACTCACCCACATTAGGATGTCTCAACAAAATATATGCTTAAGCTAATAATAATTTTGGTCTACTTTTTAATTTGCCTTGACATATATACATTTATCCTTTCCGCCACTATATAAAAATTGTGCTTGGCAAGTATAACGCTAAGCTGAGGAAAAGGGGCTGATTGGTCCAATAGTCGACTGTTATGTTGTAACATCCATAATGTCGCTTGGGTGTCCTCCGGTCAAAGGAAGAGTAATCAAATTGGTCACATTGTGATAGACGATATATATTCTGGGATCGTTTTGGCGTATGTTAAATCTGAGGAGTATCGACGCGGCTCACTACCAATAAGCCAAGGTACGCATATGGCACTATACAAAAAGGCATCGCGATGAGAGTTGCAACGGACAACCGGCTAGCAATTTTCTTTAAACAAACAACTCCAAACCGCCTATCATACCAGTACGGAGCAAGCGACTGGCTGTGGTCATAGGCCCACTCTTCACGGGAGCGAAAATCCAAACCGGGAGTACTGGTAGAGGGAGAGGAGATGTTTTTACAACGCTTTTATCAACTTGCAATGTTGTGTGTCCATCGAATGCTTTGTATTGCATGCGCTCCACGT
>NW_016157128.1:374793-440171 GCF_001687245.7 Rhagoletis zephyria | reverse complement strand
AGAAACTTTCAATGTTGTGGATCCAGAAACTTTCAATGTTGTGTGTCCGACACCATAAAACCTTTTCATTTTCAATTTCATAGATTGTTTATAATGACTTTTGCTAAAATTTCAAAATCAAAAGTTATCAAAACAAATTATATGGGACTGAGAAATATTATTTTCTACTTTTTAGTCCATTTATAAAAGCGTTGTATATTAAAAAGTTATTTTAATATTATTTTTTTTATTTGGTGGCACACTAGTTTTATTAGACTAGATTCGTTCGTTTTGGCAAGAAGAACACTTTCACCGGTTTGAAGTATTTTAAATTATTGAAATTAAAAAATTTCAAAGATTACAAAATAGCTGCGATGGATATTTAGCATGCCGTCATTTTTTTAATTTGGTGCAGACTTTTCAAACTTCACTGATATGTAGGGTTGCCAGATTTTTTATGCGCGCAATTTGTACTTTTCAGTACATTTTATTCAAAGAAAAAATATGAATGTAAGTAACAGAAAACACTTTAAAACGCCAGAGTTGTTGTTTTTTTTAAATATTTTGGTATATAAATTAAATATAGTTCATAAAAAATAAAAGTGTTATTAATTTTAATATGAGGTTACAATCATTATACAGCCAATAAATTATTTTATATTTATGACATTCTTGAATAGCAATAATGAGATCATTCCCATTTTCAGTCAGTTTAAATAGTCAAAGAAGTACATTTAATTTTAAAATTATTTTTAGCTTGAAGTTCACTTTCAAAAATTTTAATTAGAAAGCGGTTTCTCTTTGCGTCAGCAAACAAACTTTATACTTAAGATTCACTCAGTTTCTTCGTTTGAGTGTGGTATTGAAAAAAACAATATTAAATATTTTTTCAAAGTGTGAAAAAGTACCACTTTTTAAGGACTTTACATATATTTCCTCATGGCTTACATAATTTTTTCAACTCCGAAAGACTAAGAGTTCGCTAAAAAGAGTATCTAACTCTATGTCTTTTATGCAAAACTCGTTTACAGTGTCAGTAAATTGCGAAGAGTTGTAAGTTATAGGTAAAAGAAATTCGTATATTCAAATTTGTTGTTATTAAACTGAAAGTTATTTTCGAGATAACTAACAACACTCGACAAAAAAATGTAAACCTTCTTTTTAAATAATTTAAGCTCCATCATACTAACGCAACTGGTCCGAACGACCCGGCGATATGCCTATAAAACGATTGATCTTTTTGTTGTATTATTTTCTTGGGCATATCCCACATTATCTAAAACATGTCAACTATAATTAAATTATTTTTTCTTACTTTTTACAGTACAGTTTAAGGAAGCTCCAACGTTATGTAAAAGCTTTAAGAAAATCCTAAGGTATTTTGTTTGAATTGAAAATTCAGTACAAATCAGTACAAATTTCGAAAAATCAGGACATTAGCGTACTGATTGAAGAAATGAATTAAATCAGTACAAGAGTTGAAAAATCAGTACTGTACTGATAAAATCAGTACGTCTGGCAACCGTACTGATATGCTATATTTGATGCCAAATTTTCACAGGAAAAATGCTTTGTTTTGCAAATCGGCTTCTATTTACCTCTGCTGCATATATTTGATACCCCAGATGAGATTATACATCAATAAGGCGGTCAATTTTCCGTTAAGGCCTAGTACTTCACTGGTTAAAATTTGACTGGTCAGAATTGGACATTTGCTTGCATCGAAAGTGTCAGCCTTCGACCAGTCCCCAAAGAACCGGCCTAGAGATAGACGAAAAGTACAGTTTGGCAGTGGCAGGGTGGTGTTGTCTTGCAATTCAATAAAAAAAAATTAAAGAACACCACCCTGTAAATGTCCCAATCGCTTGGTGTGGCCTTGATACAAAGTGAACATTTGAACACACATTTACGTGCCTGGCTGTAGCTCAGTGCGCAGAGATGCTTGCCACTATTTGTTAGCTTTCAGGAGGGTCCGAGTTCAAATGCCGTCAGAAGCAACATGGTTATAATAATGATAATGATAAAATTTTTTTTTTTTATGATTCCGAATTATGAAAAAGCATCTGCGAAGTGCAGAACGCAATCTTAATCCTACGAAAAAAATCTCCAAAATTGGACTAGTCCAGGACTATCTTACGGTCAGTGTTGATTGGACCGGTTCTTTTCCAATGACACGCCAATGCTAAAAATGGCAGTTGAAACCATTGGCAGGGGAACTATGAGGGACTTGTGCTGGTAACAATAGGGAGTATCTGAGGGCTAACCTAGGGTGAGTCTGAATTGCTGCAGGGTAGGGACTATCTGAGGGCTAACCTAGGGTGAGTCTGAATTGCTGCAGGGATACTAGGGCTACTCCAAAATGGTCAATCACTTCTGCGCTCGCTTCAAATCAATTATGTACCACCGTAAGAGGTTCCTCCAAAACATGTGTTTTAAACAACGGAAATTGTTGGCCACGCACATTAGCTTTGTTTCTTAACTTTTCTAACAAACAGGAAAAATAATAATGGGAAAAATAACAGAACTACGCTAATTGAGAGCGAAATATAGGAGTAGTACTAGTGCTAGAGAATTAGCAAAAATTAGCAAGTAATCACCTGATCGGTGTTTTCGACAAATGAAAATATTTGTTTATCCAGAGTCATTGAGTACCAAAACAAAACTGTGTGAGCGTTCGCTTTGTTATGGTGAAGAATGGTCGTCGTCTTGAGTTGATTTTTCTTGTTTGGCCGACGGCTTCTGGTAAAAGTAAAGACTATAAATTTTTCGATAAATTTCTTTTTGTAAATTATCGTTTCGTTTTTTGCGGCACAAATGGCAAGACTTATTTTGGGGTAAATTTTATGACATTTTCAAAATTTAAGTCCTTTAGATTAAACGAAATATTCTTGGCGTAGAAGTTTAACACAAATTTGTCGAAATTCGAAAGGATTATCAGTTATTTTTTCTTCAATATTTCCAATCATTTTATTTAACTCGCACGAAGTTGTAAAGCCCGCAGATCAAATCATGCCCTTAACAGGAAGCTCGGAAGACAATATAAAAGCAAATCAACCATCTCTATTATACCGCTCCGTTTCTACATTACAGAAAAGTGAAAAATATGATACGGCTTTAGTTGCGTTCTCAAGATCTGTGACGTGACACAGCTACCGAAGGACCAAACTCATAAATTGTTAGCGATATCCCTTCGGTGAAAAGATCATTCGAGACGAGGGGGTAACTACGAAAGTAAGACCACTCACGACCTGACTACACTTCGTATGAACAATTAATAGAACTGGTGGAGAGGCATTGGAGAAATCTATTGGTCTCGACTCAAACCGACGAACCGATTTAGTCCAAAACTGAATAAGATAAATAAAAAGGCAACATTCCTGATTGTTTTGGGAAAAATAACCAATTTCTTTCATAGAGCGTTGACCATCCTAATGTAGTACTTGCATGCCAAAGTTTATGTGTTTTAAATAGTCGCACATAGTATTTGCATAGTACCTTTGTTTCGGCTATTTGGCGAGCTATTGAGTGTGTTTACATACAAACATACATTTAAACGGATAGAGTAAAGTTGCTCGCAGTCAAATGAATATGTAAATGCGTGTACATGTAAATTTTTGCATGCACTTTAGCAGCATAATACATAAATATTTTTGTACATACAGATATATGTACGTTTGTATGTATGTATATACACACGATGCTAAAGTGTGAGACCCCACAGAGGTGGCAATAAAAATTGTGCTTTGTTTATGTTTTCCTTCGTCAAAGACCAATTTTAATAATTTGCATTAACATTTGCACTAACTTACAGTTGGCCTCTTTAGCGATTCCGCCTTTTCCCGTACTCTTTGCCCAAATTGTAGCCGTAGATAGAACAAAGGCGTAATATCGTCGGTGATACTGCAAAAAGTTCTATGTCACTTATTACCTCTGGGGCTTAATTGATCTGTTATCTGTATCTGCTCGCTTCTAGCAACCGTCCATCTTCATCAGCCAAAGGTAGATAGTTTTGTCATTCGTTTATTAGGGTGTAACGATTTACAGATGCATTCCGGTGCACGTAAGAGACCATCTAAGTATCAAACAGACATATACCGTTTTGCAATATCACCGACGATATGTAAATGCTTCGAATGTAGATATGTTGGGTATAAATTTGTTAAATTGCAGTTGCTACTTTTTTATTGTTGCATTTCATGGCATTTGCGCCTGCACGCACGCACACATACGTATGAACATATGCCAAAAAAAAAAGAATGCGAAATTTCAGCAAACCCGTTGGCACAAAGCAGTGCAACGAAATTACCGCTCAGATGCACTCATTTGTGATTGCGAGTTTCTTATCGCTCAGCTCCCAGTGGTTGCCATCAAACAAACGACGACCAAAACTATGGCGCTAATTAAAAGCACAGCAAGGTAGTTGCGATGCCAGCTGAGCTTTTCCGGCTGCTCTTTGCACATTGCTCCCGCGCAACGCTGCAACTGGCGGTGAATAATCTCTGGAAAAGCCATATATGTATCTATATTCACGTACATGTGTAAGTACATCCATACATACATACATATATAGCTAGATACTGTTAGGGATGCAAACGATGCATCGATATTTTTGAAACATCGATAATATCGGTTCAAAATTCGAAATTTGCCATCGATGTTTACAATTTCTTAAAATAGCTAAATCGGTGATACATCGATGCCAGTTTCAACGATGTTTTAAACGTCGACTTTAGTTTGACCCAGACTTGCTTTGACTTCAACTTAAGCTCCGCTATAGAGTTCAATACGAGCGTGAACTTGCACTTTTTATTTTGACTAATAGCATAGATTTTACTCCACTTTTTGCGATAGTTAATATATCAAAAGATAGAGAATTAAAATATCTTTTTTAGAATTATTTGAAATGTATAATAGGCATATTTTACAAGCTCACACTCAGCTGTGTACGCAAATCATTTGCATGTAAACGATAAGCGTCTTGGAACTTCAGACGCAGCGAACTTACGACGGTAGCATTTTTATTCTATTTATAGTAAGGATAAAGGAAGGTTAATTAAATACAGGGGAATTCATCCAAATGTTAGTATTTCTCTAATTGAATTACAGAGACTGAAAAATATAAAATTCTTTAAATGTGAATAGAATCTAACAAATTGTGAAACATCGGAAACTATCGACATATCGATGTTTTTCTGGTGATGTACTTAGCATCGATGTCCATTTCTCCGATGCATCGAAACGTCGATGTATCTATGTTACTCCTCAAAATTTGCATTCCTAGTTACTATTTATAAGTACTATAGTTATAAGAGAGAATGCGATTTTACGAACATATGTACATTCATACTTAAATATTAAAAAAAAAATATTATTATTAAAAACGGCGCGTATGCATAGTTACCTGTGGGTGTGGATCAGACGTTTACGCCGCCGAACCACGCCGCCGCCGTTTTGTCATTTGTCATAAGGAATTGTGTATATAATTTTCGTGAAATATTATATATTGATATATATCGGTTGAATGAACTAAATATCTATGTACTATACATAAATAACTATATTCAAAATAAATTAAAATTTTGAAAGAATATTTTGTAACTAACTTGGAGCCGCTGAACAAAAAACCAGTAATTTAAAAACATTTTTTTTAAAGACAAGCTATTATTAGTGGTTAATAAAAAAATATATCCCCGCACCACCTAACAGCTAAATTTTTTGTTGAGTTGTTTCTCACCATTTCAGTAATATACATACGTTCTAAATATAAAACAAATTGGACCATAAATACGGGTTTACCAAATATCACGACTCCTATGCCACCTATCGGGTTATTCCTTTTAACGTAGATAATATATATTCCAAATATGAACCATATCGGTCCATAAATACGGGGTTTTCAAATATCTCGACACCCGCGCATCTTTCATCTTTCGTAATGCATTGTCATCGGGTTCTGAGCTAAGTTTTAAGTTTCAAGTCTCTAGCTCATCGGGAAGTTGGTAAGAGCTTGTAAAAAGCTTAACTGCAGGAAATATAGGAAACATGATTTCGATCCCAAATGTTTAGTACAGTTAAATTAGGGTCGAATACTAGTAATTTGAATCTTGACTCAGGGGGTTGTAGAATCTCCACCAGCCCGAAAACAAGGATGATCAAGATTTTTCCTCACTAGCGGCAACACTCATTTTAGGATCTTCAAACTATGCCCAGATGTTGTTAATCAAACACGGTAGTCAAACCACAGGAAGGTATTGCTTCATCTCGTCACATTCTTTTCTATCTAGGGTTCCCCTTTTTGGTGAAAATGGTATTTCTTCTCTATGCACTTTGTATATTTATTCATCCGCCTTAATCCGCAAAAGGTTTATATACGTTTTTGGGTACCACTAGAAGGTTAGGTTAGATTAATCTGGCCGGCGTTGAGTCGGACATAGACCGGTAAGTACTTAGCGTGATTAACTCTGTAATCTTTCTTTGATAGCCTCAAAGAGAAGCGAGTATAATTGCTTTCGCTATTTTCGCACATAATTTTTGCAGTTTTGCGGGTGGTAAACTCATTCCATCTAGCCCTTAAGTGTTGGAGTGGATTACGAATGTAGTTTGTCTGTTCGAGAGTCAGACTGGTGGCACTATTAGCAGTCTCATCTGCTATTTCACTACCCTCCTTTCCGTTGTCGCCGGGAATCCAATAGAATGCAGCCTTCTGTCTGCGGCCAGCTTGTCAATGGCTTCCTGGATTCGAAGGATGCTTTTGAATGAAATACTATCTGAGGTCACTGCCTTAAAATCCGCCTGACTGTCTATGTAAAGGTTTACTTTTTAATTGATTGCCATTTTTGGTGTAGGCTAGCTCTGCCGCTATCCTCATTGGAAAACCTCTGCTTGAATTATCCTGCAATGGTCAAGTAACCTGACTGCCCACCTGATGCTCAGTTTCCGGCAGTATATCCCGGCACCCACTCCCGTTACCATTTTAGAGCCGTCCGTGAAAATGTTTAGGGATATACGGCTAAGTTTCATTCCATTGCGCCATCCCTATACCTCAATCGTTGTGCGAAACTCTCGTTCCCACTTAAAGCATGGTGTGTCATCTAGTCTGTGCTGCCTGTGCTTACCGCCACAATTGAGCTACGCCCAAAGGTTCTGAAATTGAATTCACCTATGGTCGTCAATCTACCTGTGGATTTTGTAGCATGGATTTCCCCGAATAGGTCAATGGGCGGCAAACTGAGGATTTTTCAAAAGCAGCCGTTGGAGTGAATCTCAGCGCTCCCGTGATGCGCAGTGCCGCGAGGCGCAGAACCTTCACCATTGGCCTAAGGTTTGAGGGTTTTTTTTGCGGCCACACCAAAGCGCCATAGGCCAGTATTGGTCTGACTATTGCTATTTAGCCCCATTGCAACAGAGCAGGTGTCAGAAATATTTTAGCGGAAAATTTAAGCTCTATAAGCCAGTTTTCAAAAGTGGGACAAAACGGAACTTTCTGGTCGGAGTGATAGGATTAAACTGCGGGAAAAATGTATACCACTAATATTTTCAAGACGGAGGCTAACCTAAAACCCAACAACAAGTTTATAGTATTCAAAAAGAGTAGACCACTATATAAGGCGTAAAATATCGTAATTTAACTGCACGGACAGTTTCTTGGCAAACGATTTGCGAGTACTAAATTCGCGTTCAGCTATCTAAAACTAGTTTTTATAAACGCAATTTTTAAAGAGGTAAAGCTTATTAATCTAATATCTATGTAGTTTCAATAGATAAATAACACCGGCACCCAAAAGAAGTGGTGTGTGCTTTTAACCAGACCCACCTACCGACATGTATTTCGACCTACTGAATCCGAATCTGAAGTCCTTTTGACTCATGCACCTCCTTACTAAAAATTTTGAGGGTGCACGAATCAAACGGATCTCAGATTCAGCAGGTCGAACTACATGTCGGTAAGTGGGTCCGGTTAAATGCACACATCACTTTTTTTTGTGTGCCGGTGCAAACGGACCTCAGATTCGGATTTAGTGTGTTGAAATACATGTCGGTAGGTGGATCTAGTTAAAAGCACATACCATTTTTTTTTGTGTGGAGGTGTAAATATATTCCGCTATTATCCAAACCTGTGACACTATTACAAATTTTAATGAATTAACGATAAATAAGTTTATTACAAAAATTAATCAATCGCGGCTTAAATTAATCCAATAAGTTATTTTTTTCAAATGCTTTAGAATGCAGAAAACCATGTTTCTTAAGACCTTCCTCTGTTCGCCCATCTATAGAGTAGTAATTAAAAATATTTAAATTTAAAACTAATCGAAGATCGAATTAAATACAATTATATTTTTAATAAGATAAGATTAGTAGCTTCGTGGTTTCTTATGCTCTTTGAAATCTGTCTTATTGACAGTTGGGCCGGATTTACGGCCGATTCCTTTTAAAAATGGCGCCGCCGTCGAAAAGTTTTGTCGGCGTAAAGCTCTAGTGTGGATACACATTTGTATGTATGTACATATATAGGTGAACATACATATATTTATGTTTGCAGAGATATTTTCATGAATATGCATTGCATGCAGAAGTTTGAGCGGCCACTTACTTTTGTGAATATATTCGTGAAATTATCACCGATCCATGGCTTCATACGCTTTCATTACTTCAACGGCTACAAGTTATGAATATATGTACATATATTCGTTAGACAAAATGTATGAACAGTATAAATGAAATAAAAAGACTATTTCGGCGGTAACCAGTATCGTACTCGGTGTGCAAATCCCTTTTTATTTTAGTGTGGTAGAATCGGCAAAAGAATGTGGTAGATTTGAATAGGATGTGGTAGATTTTCCAATTCATATTTTTATTGGGTATATATTACAGTATATACAGTAATACACCTTTTCGCAGTTTTTCACCAATTAGTCCCCGAGGAGTACTTTTGGGTTGTGTGCAGCGTTTTCGTTTTGCGCGCACGGCAACACTAACTGTGGGGAATTTCGCCTCATGATTAGAAAAAATTCTTTTCGAGGATAAAATATATCTTATAATGTGTTATTTATGAACAAAATATAAGTGAAGTATAATATCAATGCTCAATTAAGAATAATATCAATAGTTAAGTACATAATTAGCGCTTGTGTTTCTATAAACTGGAAAATTCAAGTCGTAGTTATAGCACTGAATGGAGTTTTCTTAAATGTTAATTTAAAATTAAAAAAATATCCATTGTAAAATTCTAAAATTCCAAATATATTTAATTCTTAATAAATAAAAAAAATAAAAAAAACGCCCAGACTGCTCATTAAGCACACCCAAGTTTGAGCAACAATTACCCGGAGCTCCTCAAAAATACCTAATATCGATTTGATCAAAGTATAGAATGTCACATATATGAATCATGCACTCATACAATAGTAATTGCTATGAATTGCTACCGCAGGACATGCGTTTGCTTGGAGGACCTGTTGGTTATGGTGGTCATAACTTCAGTCAGCACATTCAATGGTCCATTACCCGGAGCTGCTCCAACGTGATGAGTAGATTGAAATGAGTCTCACATGCCACTGCCTCAGGCTACAAGCTGGAAACTCACTACTCAGAGAAAGGTAGGTAGGAGAAAGGAAAGGAGAAAGCGTTTTCAGCATTTAACAGTTCATTATTATTTACGGTGTAATATAGCCAGTTTAACACTGAACTATGATGATCTGTAGTAGTATCTATAGTAATAGAGAGCAATTTTTTACACTTTTGTAATTAATTTCGGTCACTATTATACAGTCATGTCTTGTGCGACTCTGCTTTAGCACGATTGTTGCTCCCTTTCGTACCACAGTAATTTTGTATACAACTCTGAATCAACAAATTTCATAATTCTTCTTATTACAAAGCCTGATCAGATTTTACCCCCCCGAGAAGTTCTCAAACTGGTTTATTGCACACCGCTAGGGATGCAAACGGTGCATCGATATTTTTGAAACATCGATAATATCGGTTCAAAATTCGATGTTTGTCATCGATGTTTACAATTTCCTAAAATCGCTAAATTGACGATACATCGATACCAGTTTCAGTGATGTTTTTACATCGAATTATGCTCCTAAAATTTTTTGACTGGCCATGAATTTTATTATTTATTCTTTTAAAAGGAACATTCAGAAATTCCGAGTCTACTCTTATCTTTCGATATTAAAAATCCATACTTAGTCATTAAAGAAGGACCGGGATGCCGATGAAATTTCAACGAAATTGGGCCTTGGAACTTTAGGCTAAGCGAACTTACGACGGCATGCATTTCTATTCTATTTATAGGGAAGAAATGGTAAATAAATAAAGGCAATAATTGAATTACAGAGAGTTGGAATTGAAAAGTATTAAATTTTCCTAACAAATTTCGAAGCATCGGAAACCATCGATATATCGATGTTTTTGTGGCGATGTAGTTTAGCATCGATGTTCATTTTTCCGATGCATTGAAACATCGATGTATCGATGTTACTCCCCAAAATTTGCATCCCTACACGCCGTCGTCAAAAGAGGCACAGCTCAAAAATTAGATCGGGAAATATAAGTGCTAGTGGATCGTACAGATTCAACGCAATTGATGCAAAAACAAGTATAACAGTAGTTTTCTAGTTAGAGAAGAAAAAAAATTTTCATTAATTTGAGAAAAATCCTACAGATTGGACCATAACTTAAACTGCCATAGCCTTAAAACTGAAATATTTAAACGAGGAAAGCCAGCTGTTGAAAAATATTTAAATAAAAAATGTTTTTTAGTTACCATAGAACAAACCTTGGGTCAGGTATATGCATTTCCTTTGTATTAAATTTAAAAAAAAAAATATAAATAGAAGTGGTAGCCTTCAAAGTGTTTTTTGTTTATATTCAGAATGCCAAAACAGAAATGAGATACTGTAAGACCAGACTGGCACTGCGAAACTTTCGTGCTGCGAAAACAATGTGGCTGAGCTGTTAAAATATCAATGCAAAATTTAGAACGTATCGCCTAATTGAATGTGTAAAACTGTGAAATCATTTATCAGTCATAGACAGCACAATACATAGATCAAATTTTCAATATAGAATTTTTAAACTATTAATGTAATCTCTTCGTGTCCCTTGCAGGACTCTTCTATAAACTCGTACGTCTGTGTGTATGCTTTGCTTTCTAGCGCCTATTTGTAGACGTCAAATGAACCTGAAATTTCAACAGAAACAATTTAGTTCATTACGAATTCCCACGTTATGGAAAATTACAATGACTTTTGAACTCTTTCCCCGTTTTCAATAAAGGCAGTTATGGGCAAAATGAAATTGTGAGGGTTGATATGAAACCGCATAATTGCAAATCGATTATTCAAGCACACAATATTGTATTTATAAAGGAAATTTTTTTAACAATTGTGTTGACGTGGCATTGAGCATGTAAACTGCGTACTCAAAATAATTTCGTTACTACTCGTACTTATGTAAATATAAACATACAAATATTTTTCTGTGTATGCGAGTAGGTATGTCGATGCAATGCATATTTATAAGCATATGAATGCAGTCAATACAAAGTCAAATTAATATTCGAATAACTTTTGCGTGTGCTTCACAAAAAAAATAAAATAAAATCAACGAAAATTACTAATGTTTATTGGTCTATGAAAGGAAGCATGTAATGAATTAAAAAAAAATAAGCATGTGAATATGATAGCTTTATGTACAATATTTATAAGCAGGTGTTTGAATTACGAAATCAATAATAAAAAATAAAAAAAATGAAATTTTTTTCGTGCTTACATACATCAATGTCTATTTATCATATTGCTCGAGCGTTAGACGATCTAGAGTCCATACGCCTTCGTAGCCCATTACGCCTATTTGGGTACTTAAAGTTGACATTATAGACAATACTTTTATATACAAAAAAAAATTAAAAAAATGCTATAATCAAAGAAAAAAATCAAAAAGAAAAATGTTTATTTATTTTTTTTGAACGTCGCACATTAATGTAAAAAATTTATATTTAAAGCTCATAATAAGACGACCGAAATACATTATTTTTTTTCATTACGTTTCGTTAAAAAGTTTCCAAAATACAGCAAGTCCCGTGTAAGTAGGCGGCAAGCCTACGTCATATCGACAAAATATGCTGCACTTATATTCATGTCACCTAGATCTTCAATATATTCAACTTTCATCCAAATCCTTAGAGGTCGCGCACAGAGGTGGCCGCGGTGACATGAAATGCCTCATAGATAAGTTTTATTTATATGTATGTACGTATGTAATTGTAATATTCTTAAATTAGCTTATGATTTATAAGCGTACTATTCGAACTATGTAGCTAAATCGGCAAGAAGCTTCTAAACAAAGCCAGCTAAATCTAGATTGAACCATGTAAAGAAGTATAAACATTTTGAAAAGGGAGTTGAATCCAAAAATTTATCTGTCCGAAGGATCTAAAAATACATAACTTTTAAACGCATTCAGATTGCAGGAGGTCATGAAGAATGGTGCTTAAGCGCCCAAATTGCAGCGTACTATTTTTGAAAAAGATGCCTAGCAAGGGATATGTACAATGTACGTAAGTAAATTTTTTTTAGCTTTATGAATCAATCGTTTTATTGTATGTGCCTTTTTAAAGCACCCTAAAATAGAAATGATTTCGTATTAAATAATATATTTGGAGTATTCACAGCGGTGTTATGTTCTTGTCTATCGTAAACTTTAAACGGCTAAAAATAGATTTAGGGGGTTTGTAAGGACCCATACATATAAGCCACATTATGATGTTCCACACTGTTAAAAAATAGTTGGTTGTGATTTCAAGTCCTCTAAATATTTATTTAACCGTTTAAAATTTACGACATACGTCAATACGGCCCTTACGACACCGTTGTAAATACCCCAATTAATTGAATGAAAGGTGTTTAGTTTCGGTCGCTTTTCCGCGGTGCATACTGGGTAAAACTGAATGACCTAATGCCATAACGGCTGTCATATGCGTCTGTTCTCCATGTTAGGGGCGGCACATAACCCATAGCCTAAACTGCTTAGTGAGCTGCGTTCCCCAGGATAAAGGCGGCCCACAACGACGTCTGTTCTCCATGTCAGGGGCGGTCGATTCCGTATCTTTTTCGAGCGGATGGTGGCAGACGTAAAATAAACTTCCCAGGGAGGAGGTGTCCTATGGAAGGTCGGTCCGAGAACCAGTACCGGCGGTAGACGGTGGGCGAGAAAGTCATCTGGCGTCGATATCCAGCGACTTTTCAGGCTGTGTAGTCTACGAATGCTACAGGGAAGGTAAAGCCTACTTTTTCTGGGAAAGGATCAAAACATGAGGTCCCAGCTTCGGGGTCTGCTCAAGACTTCCGGTAAAACCGATGATTTCAATGTGCTCGGGCTGAGCGTGTCTCAATGGCAGGTGGTGTCATTGACACTTTTCACGACGAGGGCCGCCAGTGACATGCTAGTCGCGGTTTACCAGACGTCACTCGATAACATTAAAAAGGGAGGGCAACAACAAGTTCGGGTTTGGCACCCTTAAAGTTCGTATACCTAGTGATAGGCCACAAACCACAAGGTAGGAGCTGGCATTGATGCAAATTAATTTACATCATTTCACTTCCGCCTCTCTCTAGATATAATAATTTGTTCGTAAGTCTCAACCCCGTTACTTTGATGCTAAATTTTTATTACATAACAAAGATTCTCGAGCATTTCATATTCATATGTTACGGATCTTACAGACACACCTTGATAGAGGTCGAAACTTTTTATTATGTGCTTGTGTACATATCCTTTCTTTAGTAACCTCCAAAATTTGGTTCCTTTAAATTTCCTCTTTGGCTTTCGCGTTTAATAAGTTAAATGACTGCAATCGGCACCAAAATTTATATGCGATATCTTCGACATTAGTTGTATCGATTTTGGGTATTAAATGAAAAAAATATTTTTTTTTTTATTTTATTTTTTTTTAATATATTCATATTTTTAAATTTTTTAGTCTCCATACCGACACAACATCTTCGACTACGGTAGTATCGATTTTGGGTATTAGATGAAAAAGAAAATAATTTTAATTTTTTGAGTCTCTATAGAAGAGTGTGAACTTTGCCCATTGTGCGATACGCCGTAACCGTCTCCAGTCGGGACCAAAATTTATATGCGATATCTGTGACCGTGGTATTACCGATTGAGGGGGTGTAACTGAAAAAACTCGTTCATTTGATTTTAAAAACCACCCTAATGAACATATCATATTACTATTCAATGTTAAAGGCTACACGCTTATTTAAAACCTCATAAGCGAATCTCTTGCTCCCAAAGCTGAAAAATATTAGCCTTACTACAGAAATGTTATGTTAATTAGTGTTGACGCCGACGGTTGTGTTTGTCTCTTCTCAAAGGAGACTTTTCACTGTCATAAGCAAAAGAGCAGCGGCAAAGATGAATGCAATTAAATTCGAATTTAATCGCCTCGAAATCGCCAAAGCCTCTGCAGCAAACCGATATTTTACATACTACGTTTGTATGTTCCTCCCTACAGTATGCATCCGCCCTAACGAGAAATTAAACGAGTTTGAATGTGAGGTAAATTCAATACATATGTATTTTTTACTTCATAATAAACAATATTTACGTTCTCAGCAGTGGGTTCAAGGGAAACATAACATATCCATGATGCCTACGATTTTATATGAAAACCCCTTTGGCTTTCGCGTGGCTATTTTGTAGGACCAAATGTAACTCATTTACTGGTTTTTAGCGATAGAAATTTTGCGCAGCGATTTCCAGAACTTGGACTTGCTTTAGTGTTTTTTGCAGTCTTTTGAAAATTCAAATTGTTTTTAGTAAAAGGGATTTATTTGCAGTAATGTCACTGATGGCCTATAGATGTGAAACCAATAAGGCGATGGCAAAGTTACAAGAGCCAATGTAAAAGAACCCAGCATTCAGATGTTTTATGATGACTTGAAAATCGTCGGCATAGTAAACAAAATTGCCACAGTACCCGTAGTTAGCAACTAATAATAATAATATATTGGCGTTTACACAATATTTTAGTGTTTCTCGTCCGAATTGTGTTGTGCGCCTTGATGTTGTCACACTAATGGGAGGCCGAATGGCGATTGTATTTTCATGAGAAGTTGTTTTTTTATTGGCTGAATACACTCGAAAGTTTGCCATTGCCTCGCCTCTCCATTAAAAAAAAACTTTCTATTCTTTTATTTTTGATGTTAGTGGGACACTGAGCTCGATCACTGCGAAATGGTAGTGCACACTTCTAACCACTACACTGCGGAATCCAATTTCATTTTATTTCAACTTGAAGCATTAGCACAATAAGATCTAAATACATCTTTTTAGTACAACAGGGAGGCATAACACTAAAAATTGTGAATTGAATATTACAATGCAGATATTAAACAAAACCAATCCAAAAGAGAAAAAGAAGAAAAATCTTTTAGAACTTAAGACTGGTACTCTGACGGTAATTAATTTGTATATGAATCAGAGATCGTTATAGGATAACTTCCCAGCTTCGCTGATCATTTATATAAATATCTCTTGTATCAAATGCATATGTATGTATTTATATGCTTCCCCTTTCCTTCCCATAATCACAATTCAAGCGAACTCAACTCTCATTCCATCAGTTAAATATTTTCCTACCGGGTGTTTGTACTTACGCCTTAAGTCTGAAGTCTATAAAGTCGTTTTTTAGCGCTCGGACAATTACAGTTTTGCATGCGTTATAATATTAATTAATGATTATTCTGGTGTTTTCAAGAATTTGAAAATTTGCAAATTTGCAAATGTGAAATACGACATTTATCAACGTCACTTGGCTTTGGTCAGCGATTTGATGTTTAGTGCTCAAAGGGAAAAAATATAAGTACAAACTTACATATGTAGTATATGTGTTTGTAAATTTGAATAATGAAACATTTCGCACGCAGCTATGTATATGTATATGGGCAAATCTAAAAAAAGGTAACCTTTGTGTTATTTAGCTTTATTTTCAGTGTTGTAAACTATATCAAGCTGGTTGCTTTTGGATATAATTCATAGATGTATACTTGAAGCCTCAAAAAAATGTTGAATCAATTTTTTGCATAACTTTTGAGTTATAGATGTTTTCATTCAAAAAAATATTAAAAATAAGTGCATTTTTTTAATAATTTTTAACAGGTGAAAAGTTAATTATGTTATTACTTTTGAAGCACACTATATACTGGTTTGAAATTTTATGGACAGTGAGTGATACTTATGTATGTGTACACTTCATATGTAGTAGGTAACTAAATTGTGCTTTAAAAAATAACGAAATTGCAAGTAACTAAAATTTTGTAACTCAAATTTTCAAAATGTTCGGTTTATCGCGTACTGTTTTTGAAGAATTTCATTTTAAAAACTTTTTAAGTATGTATTGTATTACGAATAATTTGATACCTTAGCAAGAGGTAGGCTTTCAGAATAAACCAACCTTCAAAGATAAAATATTCTGCGTAATTTTTATTCCAAAAACTTCTTAATTGAAGGAACATTTGGAAAATACGTCGAAACGATCTAAATCTTTTTATAAGTACTGGTCCTTATGACGTTACATATACTTGTAAAATGCTTCAAAAAAATGTGGCTCTAGAAGTGATTAATATTTTTAATGATGCTCCTTCTTGTAGTCAGAATATTTCGAGCGTGGTATCAAATCAACTTTTTTTCGTCAAAGGTTGTGATAGTTGCTCTTACTTAATTGGAGCCTTCTAAATTCAATGGCGCCCCAAGTTTTGCCCGATTGGCTCCACTTATCGAGATATATGTACTTGAAACTATGCTTAAATTTTAACTATTTTATAAAAAAAACTCCCTCAGTTTTGAAGATGTTTTACTAAAATTTTGCACACGATTGTATTTTTATACTACCTTCATCTCTTGAAATTATCGAAATCGGTTCACTATAACATCTAGCTCCCATACAACTGTTTGTTCAGAGACGTTGTTTTGCGTTTTAACTCCTCCAGTTAAACAGGTAAAAATTTAGTATAGGTTCAATTTAACAAATAGCAGGCATACAATTTATTATTCAGATATGAAGCTAGAGTTATAGCGCAAAACACATATTTGAGCAATCAGTTGTGTTGGAGCTATATGTTAATGTGAACCTATTTCGATTTTAAGGAATAATTAAGGTAATATTAAAAAAGCGTTATGAGCAAAATTTTAGTAAAATAACTTCAAAACTGAAGCAGTTATTTCAAGTACCGTTACTTCGAAACCCGCAGCCAATCTGGTAAAACGGGGGATGCCATTGAAATTAGAAAATCCCAATTAAGTGAGTTCTACTTACAAAATCTTTGCTCAAAATTTACAACTTGCACAGCGTAAATTGAACCCAGCTTATTCTTATGATTTCTATTTCAGCGATCTAAATGTTTATTCCTCGTCTAACTTTTGAAGCACTTGATGATTATCAATTACATTTATATTTATCGATTTATTACGAGATTACGAATAGAATCATAGATAAAACATAGGTGTGTCCACAAATTAAACAATTAAACTTTTTGTTTTGAAAGTGTATCTGTTTTTTAGATTTGCCCATATGCACATACATACATGCTATTAAATATTAATTAAACAATTAATTTTGCTTGAATCTCTATTTACAAGAAGACTGAAGCAGTCTATCGAGAAATTGTATTGCGCTCGTGGTAACTTGCCCGAAGGGGGCGAAACAGGAATATTTAGGTGGTCGAGCAGTGCAAGATTATTGTGAGATTTTAGCTAAACATAGGGCCTGAAATACTAAAGGTAGTAAATCGTAGTGAATATGGAAGTCGAAGAGTTTGATTGTATGTAAAGACTTGGAGGACAGTAGGAAAACTTTCTTATTTTCGAAATGCGGGTATTACGGAGCTTCACTATCTCGACCTTTGATTCGTATTATGGAATGGAACTTAAGAACGACAACCGAGACCAAGCCGCCAAAAGTATTTTGTTACACCGGTTGAATATCACCCTACTCTTTCAGGCTAAAGGAATTAATTAATGCACAAGGTGCAATAAAACATTAGGCTTTATCTCTTTAAAGATTATTTCTATTTCGATGATGAGCTTAGAGATCAAAGGAACCTAAAGCTTCCCAAATTGAACAGGTTCGGCTGTCGACGAATTGAAATGCATATTTTTTTATTATTTATTCCCTGCAGGGAGACCGCGGACTAGTGAATCAAATTTCTAGTTCCGTACTAGGTCTTTATCGCCAAAAAGGAACTAGTCCGATAGGAACTAGATCCCCACCAGTCCAAAATCGGCGAAAAGTGGTACTTTTAAGAAACTAATTTTTTCAGTTTTTTTCACTACAAATCTATATCTAAAGTGACGAATTTAGAATTGGTTCGGAACTATAGAAAAAGCGATGCAGAACGAACTAGATCCTATTTGTCGAATTTAGAACNGCAGATGCTATTTCATAGTTTGGTAATACAAAACAAAGCATTGTGTTAACATATTAACATCTTGGGGCCGTCTGGAATCTAAGAAATAACAGCGAGCACCTCTGCAAACTCAGCTACAGCTAAAGGTATGTAAACGTACATTTCTTACAATCATTCAAACAAATTTAAATTCAAATTGAAAAAAAACGTTTCTTTGTAAAATCGCACACGACAGAACTGAAAGGTTGAAAAATCATGATACTTTTTTCTTTCGTCTGTCGATTTTAGAACTGGTTCGGAACTATAGAATTTAGGACTAGTTCGGAACTATCGAAAAAGGGATGCAGCGGGGGGCAATTGACACTTCCTAGGACATCGCCATGTTAAATTCGCCAGTTGCTTGCATGCAAAAGAGATTTATCGCGAACCAGTACTGGGTCTAAATGTACTAGAAGAGCCCCAGTTCAGAACTAGAGATTTTCCCCACAGGGTTATTAATCTTAACACGCACACAGACTCACGACTTAAACTTCTGTCTGATAAATATTTGAGTGGGTACCTCCCCATAGTGACAACTACCCTGTGGGGAAAATCTCTAGTTATGAACTGGTGCGCTTCTAGTACATTTAGACCCAGTACTGGTTCGCGATAAATCTCTTTTGCATGCAAGCAACTGGCGAATTTAACATGGCGATGTCCTACGAAGTGTCAATTGCCCCCCGCTGCATCCCTTTTTCGATAGTTCCGAACTAGACCTAAATTCTATAGTTCAGAACCAGTTCGAAAATCGACAGACGAAAGAAAAAAGTATCACGATTTTTCAATCTTTTTGGTTCTTCCGTGTGTGCGATTTTAAGTTATTTTGGAAGAAATGTGTTTTCAATTTGAAATTAAATTTGTTTGAATGATTGTATAAAATGTACGTTTACATACCTTTAGCTGTAGCTGAGTTTGCAGAGGTGCTCGCTGTTATTTCTTAGATTCCAGACTGTCCCAAAATGTTGAAACGTTAACACAAATTTTAGTTTTGTATTACCAAGCTATGAAAAAGCATCTGCGAAGCACAGAATAGAAGCGTATTTGAACGAAAAAGCCGCCGAACACATATCTATGTAAAGTAAACAAGCATCCCTTTTTCGATAGTTCCGAACTGGTCCTAAATTCGACAAATAAGATCTAGTTCGTTCTGCATCCCTTTTTCTATAGTTCCGAACTACTTCTAAATTCGTCACTTTAGATATAGAACTCTAGTGAAAGGAACCAAAAAAATAGTTCTTTAAAAGTGCCACTTTTCGCCGATTTTGGACTGGTGGGGATCTAGTTCCTATCGGACTAGTTCGTTTTTGGCGATGAAGACCTAGTACGGAACTCGAAATTTGATTCACTAGTCCGCGGTTCCCTACAGGGTATGGCCCTGTGTCCTTTCCGCTGGACGCTTGCATACAATGATAGCTTTTAATTAATGCACAAGGTGCAATAAAACATTAGGCTTTATCTCTTAAAGGATTATTTCTATTTCGATGATGAGCTTAGAGATCAAGGGAACCTAAAGCTTCCCAAATTGAACAGGTTCGGCTGTCGACGAATTGAAATGCATATTTTTTTATTATTTATTATTAATCGTAACTACGCACACAGACTCACGACTTAAACTTCTGTCTAATAAATATTTGTGTGGGTGCCTCCCCATTAGAGGTTTACGCCGAAAGGCTTTGCGGCGGCGGCGTGGTCAACTTCAAAAAGAATCGGCGGCGGCGGCGAGGCCGGCGCGTCTGGAGACGCCGGCGCTACTGCTCATAAGGTAGATTCCAAAGAGCCATGAGGCTACTAATCTTGTCCTGTCATCTCGGCACCCTTAGGCATTCGCCATGGCAATTCAGATTGTAATTGTATTTAATTCATTAATTGAATTAGTTTTAAATTTAAATTACATTACTTTCTACTTGCATTAAAATCTTGAGTGTCTGCCGCTGATGGATGGGCGAACACACGAAATTTTGAGGTATATACATATGTACATCTCTATGTTCTCTACAAATCCGTATGTGCTATTTAAATTTAAAGAAATACAAAAATTTAAAAGGTCAAGTTATTGGGGTAATTTGTATCGCTGTCAATAAATTTTTGCAATAATCTTATCAACCGTTATGTTAAATTACGGAGTTGTTACGATTTTTTTTGGGGGTTATGTATTGAAAACAAGGTTTGGTCTACTTTTTTCCAAAAGTTTAACCCATCAACTCCCACCAGAACGGGCCTTTTTACCCACTGTTTAAAAAATGGCTTATAGATGGTTAAAATTTCCACTAAAATATAAAGCGCCAAATTTTTCTTAGGAGAACCGAATGTAATGAAAAATAATAGTAATTTTTAGCAAAAAGGGGGACTTTAAACCTGTGTAGAAGACATTGCGATGCGCGGGAGCAAAACCTTCCTGGGATTTGACCACCACTTAGAAATGCTAACGTAATTTTCACACAGCCACCTAGTACTTGTATACGTCTGCGGGACCCCAGAATAAAATAAGTTACGAATGCAAAAATTAGCAAAAAAAAGAGTTTGCTTTTTATTAAAAGTGTGTTTATAATATTAAAAAAAAATACACAGGAAAATCAACTTATCTTTGTTTTATCTCCAATAATTGAGGAGTTAGATGCAATAAGGGCGCTTCTGTTAAAACTGCTTTCTGAGATATTGGCGTTAAAGTTTTAGATGTGTTATAACTTTCTTGTTGTTGTAGTATATAAAAAAAGTAGTATTGTTGTAGTATTGAAAAAAATTGTCTACTGGGGAAAAAAATTGTCAGATTACGAGTATTCGACCCTAATTTAACTGTAATAAACGCTTTCGATTGAAAAACGTGTTACCTATGTTTTTTCTGAGTTACGCTTTTTTTGGAAATGTTCAGTGGCCCAAATTAAGCAAAAAAAAAAAACTCCTTTAAAAATGTAATTTTCATTTTCTAAAATAGTGTTTTTTTACGAGTAGTACAAAATTCCTTAGGCGCCGAACGCCGCCGCCGCCGCCGCCGCGCCGATATTTTCGTAATTCGGCGGCGGCGCGTGAAAAATGACAAAAAACGGCGGCGGCGGCGGCGTGGCTCGGCGGCGTATACCTCTACTCCCCATAGTGACAAATATGGCCCTGTGTCCTTTTCGCTGGACGCTTGCATACAATGATAGCTTTTACCGTTCTGGAAAGGGGTCGCGTTCACATGATTTTTCCATAGGAATTCGGTGACCAGAACTACTATTTCCAGGTCCCTTATTTTGGTGGTTAAATTAACAACTCCCCGTCCAGAGTTATATTCCTCATATCCCGCACGACTTTCCTTCCAGTGAAATAAATTATGGATGTTTCTGTGGGATTTATCTGAGCTCCAGCTTGACATACGTTCCTTTCGTTTATTGTAGTCCGCCATTAAAGACGCTATAGAATTTCCACTTGCGGCAAAGTCTATGTCATTTGCGTATAAGAGATGCAGAAGTGATTAGAATTCTCGAAGGGTTGACTAACTTAGAATGCATGCAACAAATTATAAGATTCAACAAATCTACACGCTGATTTGACTACAGTAGATCACGATCTATGTAACCCAATCTTAAAGATTCAATCAAATCTACATAAGTACTTAAAATTATATCTGCATCAATTTAAATATGCGATGTGATGAATGATAATATAACTCATGATCAAAGATCATATAATTCAATTCACGGCTTGGCGGGATAGCTTAAAAACAGTAGTGGGTTAAATGATTTTAGTCCATGTATATGTATGTACATATGTACATACATTCACGCCAGCCGTTTCTCTTCTGTGCCAACTGACGCCAATTGGAAATGCCAAGTGAAGTTAACTCCATCGTGTGCGGTACTCACCATCGCCAATGCGTAAAGACCCATAAATCTTCCGAAAACTCTTTCTCTCGACTACCCTAAGGGCCGCCTAATGAGATGTTGTCATCGTCTATGCTTCTGCGCTATATACCAGCACGGGCATGATGAGTGACTTATAGGGTCCTTAATTGCCTACTCAATCCAAAGTAGCACATATCGGTAAGAGTGATTCTGCGTTGGCTTTCCATGCTGACATTATCTTGTGTTAATGCTGGTTTCCAAGTAAACCAAATTCTCGCCGACTGTTCGCTAGATAACAGCATATACTTCGTCTTGTCCTCGTTCCCCACCAGACGTATTCGTTTTACTTCCTTATCCCACTTGGAAAAGGCAGAACAGGTTTCGCGGTTTCACCTTGTCTGAAAACCCGTTTGGTATCAAACCGCTCCTTCCCAATTCTGACGGAGCTGCTGGTATTGCTCTACGTCATTTTACACAGCCGTGTTAGCTTCGATCCTTTTATTGCGGGTCGTTTCCAGGATTTGGCGTACTGTGAATACTTGGTTTATGGTGGAATTCGCAGGCCTAAAGCCACGCTGCTGGAAAAGTGTTTCCACTATAATTTAAGCACGTTCTGGGCATCGGTCACTAGGTTTCCATGGTTGTTTTTACAGGAGATCGCCCTGATATTGTAACCTTCCGTAAGCCGCTTAACTCTCTGATACGATTTTCAGATCATTTTCTTATCGCTTCCCTCTTCAGTTCCTTATAACGGTCCCACAAGACTCGCGTCGCACCCGATTGCAATGTGGCCCTGTAGGCGGCATCTTTTTTCTCAGTTGCTTCTTGACACTCCTCATCGTACCAGTTGTTCTGTTCGGCCTGCTGAAATTAGACTACTTCTTCGGCGGCGGTATTTAATGAGCAGAAATGTGATTCCACTGCTCGCGTATGACGTTTTGTTGCAAAGTGCACTCAGAGAGCAGGAGTGAAAGTCGAGTGGCGAATGCATTATCCGTCAGTTGTGATGGCGGCTTTTCGACGCTAGGGTTTTCTTGCATTGTTGGGTGCACAGATGCGGGTGTGTATCTTGGCTGCAACAAAATATTTGTTCAAGTCGATGTTTGGCCCTCGTAGTTCACGTATGTACATCTAAAACACTGGAGACGTGTCTTCGGTTTATCACATCGATTTGGTTTCAAGTTTGAAATCGCCAAAGTTCGATTTTAATATCGAGTCCGGGGCAGCGCTCCAAATGCTGATAGAAGAAATCCTTGGTCGCCTCGTACTTCTCTTTCATCAGCGCAGATGAGCGAGATGTTGAAGAATCTTGCTTTGAATCGGAGTGTGACTAGATGTTCGTTCACTTGGGTTAACGCCAGTACTCGCCGTTTAGAGCTATCGATGAAGATTAAAATTGAACTAGTTTCAAGCTATTTACACTTTAACCATCGTTCAAAATTTAGCTTCTCTCTAGGGAAGGTATGATTTTTGTTTAGCATCATTTCTAGGCTGGAATTTATCACAAGAAAGTTCGAGAGAGCTTCATCAGCTATGCTGGAGAGAGCTTCGCCAGTTATTTACAGCTGATTTGCTATATGTGGCTGTAAGGCTTCCCTTTAAATCTCCCTAATCGAAATAAAAAATATATAAGTAAGTCAGGACATATCTTTGTGGATAAAGTGATAGCTGCGATACTATTCAATTGTGTTTTTTAAGTAAATTATAAAGAAACAATAATAAATAAATAAACAGAACGGTGTTTTATGTACATTCCATGTACCCATATGTAGGTTACATATAAGTATATACTTATGTATGTAACGAAGTATCTAATCATGTGTTTTACGGTTGAAGTCGAAGAGGTTGTAATCCAGTTATTGGCGCATTTAATCGTAGGTAGGCTCCTGCACGACGCGTTCCATACCGCTGGCTGTATTTAGTTCGTAGGGATGGATTTCAACTGAAATCGAGTGCTTATTGTGTGAAGCGTGTCAAAAGTGCGTTTAGGAAACAAATGTTCTTGTTCTATTGTTAAGGGGATGACCAAAATCATCACAGAGATAATAGGATGTGTGGCACTTATGAAACACCAAAAACCAACATTGCGCAGCCGTTGAGGGGCAGCAGCAACAACAGCAATCTATTTTTAAAGTGTGGGTCACTCGTGCCATTGACGCCTACACACTGTGCGCGGCCGATCTTTTGTTTCAGTTAGTTTTATAAATGCGCACGACGCACACACAAACACGATAAGTATGCGCTAGTACGAGTATACGTTTTGTTGGTGAGTATGTTCATAAAATATAACAGACTTCCAAATGAAATTACTGATAGGCAATTATACCATTTAAAAGGCTCTGAACACCATAAATCACACTTGGCGCAAGCGTACAGTACAGATCTAAACTGCAACTCATTGCTACGAGTACCCTCTGAGCCAACAATCCAATAGGTGGTAGAACAATCTGCTAAACAACAGCGTAGCAGCGGCTATTTTCCTCTACATTGATTAGTTGGATGTTGACTTTTAACTATGCGCATTGTATTTGCCAGTTATTGTTCCTCAATTCTGTCAGTTTTTGGTATGAAGATGTAAAATTGCACCTGGATGTGTTGGCGTCGGACATTTGCTGTAATTGTTTTATTTGAAGTGAATTCTTTCTGGTAATGAAAACGGTTAAATAGGGCGAATAACTGCTCACCATATTTCCTGAATTTGCGGAATTTTTCAAGTATATATGTATATATCTAATTATTTATGATTTCATTATTCTTCCCAATGGTTATACGCTTGAGTAGAGCAGAAGAGGGTAAATACTATTTTTTACTCACATACCTATGTAAATACATATGCACATAATTTTGAAAATTGACTGCAGTGAAGAGGCCATTTTGATCTTTTCATTGGTAGGGGACTTTACGTGGTGGGTCCCAGGCCCAGCTCAGAACCATTACTGGGTACAGTGATAATTAATTCAGTTTTTAACTAGGTTTTCCACAGATTGCTCGAAATATGAAATTTGCCAAACTTTTCCAAAATCTTGGCGTACGGTTAAACACGCCGTTTTGGTGTATCTTTGCACACTTAAGAGCTGGTAATTAGGTTGACTATCAATCGATCATCAGAAGAAACTTACGGCCAATTTCAAATCAATATTTAAACGACACTTAAGTTCTGGATTGTTATTTAAATGCCATTTAACTTTCGTCGGGTTTCAGATCAACTTTAAGTAAATATGCCAGACAAGTGGCAACACTGTTGCTTGACCCTTGAAATGGTTGTTGCATTTGTTCGTTTGTTTACATTTTGTACTGAAGAGCTGATTGTTGTTTGGCAAGATTGATAAAACAACCTAGCTATCCATCTTGGTTATCAATCTTGCATATCTCATATTTAAGTAGCCAATATTGGCGATTAAGGTGCAGATTAATTGTATAATCCGCAAATGAATTTTTGAAATTAATCAACAATCTCTACTTAAATAGGCCATCTTAAATTGGGCCTTAGACCTTTCGATTGATGTATGTAGGTATCAGTGGTGCCACCCACATATTTTTCCCCCTACCAAAAAACGTACCAAAAAACAATTTTTTTGTGGTATTAACAAATGTTTTTTTTTTCTCATTTAATATTTTTCAATAAAGAAAAATATTTAAACATAAATTAATGTTTGACAAAAATTATTTAAAAATTAAAGCTAAAAATCACATTCATGCAAAAAATATCGTTATGTATATTATAAATTTGTTCCGTTATTTTTTTATGAAAACTTAGTTCATTCTTTAACAAAAAACATAAAAATATGGTTTCTAAACTCTGTTCAAAAGTTAGTAAAATTCAATAAATTAACATGCAAATTTTTAAAAAGATTTTCTAGAACTTTTTAGAGTATGCAGTTTTGTAGTTCACTGCGGCTTTATTGCATGCATCACAAATGGCTGAACCATCTCAGCCATAAATTTTCTTTTGTTTCCTTGCAAATATTCCTGTTTTCTTAAAAATGTGTACATAGTTCAAAATTGAAAATTACAGATATTTAATAAAAAATTACTTAACTTATTGCCCTTCAAATTAATTTAACTTTCTTACTTCTCCATCACTTCATTTAAACTCATCCGTCTTTATGTACTTATTGCTAAGTGAACAAGAACTGTACGAATGCGTACTGTTAGTCGATGTTTTCATAACATTGGCGATGTATTTGTATTGAAAATCGCTTAAAATATTGGATTTTTAATTGCCAATAAAAAGTACTAAATTAAAAAAAAAATATATAAAAATAAATAAATCGTGTTTTCCCGAGCTGTCGCCGTTTTGGAAAAACTACCAAAATCAAAACCAACGTATCAAATCCTTTTCAGAGTACCAGTTTTGGTACGAAAGTGTGTATATGTCAATTCATAAAACTTAAAAAAATTGTGTGTTCGCCAAGCAAATACAATTTTCGTTCACTTTTCTAACTTTAGCGATGTATTACGCACTATTATAAATTGGTGTATAAAAAAAAACGGTTAAGCAAACATTATTGATTTGTATAGCCAAAGGTATGCAAAACCGGCGTTTATTCGTGAGTCAAAATTTTTAGGATGTTTAGCGAATTTCATACTTCGATCCTTGTTTTCCTCGACAAAATCTACAAGAAAACTGACATCACTTCGCAGGCATTTTTACTTATTTTTTTTGTGTAATTTGACAGATGTAACCCGTTAGCATCATATGTACCCTACAGTGGAAAGCCAAATCAGGCAGTAAAAATACCAGTTCATTAACTGGTATGATCTAAAGCGACGGCCTACCAGTTCGACAATTTTGAACAGCTTTTTGAGAAAAAAAGTAAAGTAACAGCGAATGCATTATTCTTGTAAGTAGACTTTGCCGAAAACTATCGCTTTTCATGCCAAAGCGAAGCTCAAGACGAGCGCTTAATTAACATACAAGTAACTTATTTTACTTGCGTAGCTTAGCTTTTAGTGAAATTAAATCATTTGCAAATATATGTACATAAGTGATAAATTGAGCTTTAATAACTATGATGTTCACTGCTTGCGAAGATCGTGAACAATACATATGTACATGCTTATGTATAAAAAAACTAGCTCAAAAAAATATATGCATATTTCTCAGATGGATTTATATTTCCTGAGATGGAAGCATAACTGCAATATTTTAGAGTGGAACATTTTCGTCACTTCACATTGCAAATGCGCTGTAGAAGTAATAGGACCTGCAGGGAAACGAAAAGTTTGGCAAATCGTTACAACAAAATATAAATGTTTCTATCCGTTTTTGAATGTGCTTAGGTCGACATTGTTGGAGTCAATATTGTTTATATCTCTGCGGCTTTAGTACCGAATTGCCTAAGCTATGAAACAATTTTATTGTTCCGGTATTAAAAATTTGCATTGGTTTTCACATATCGACAGTCATATCGCACCCGTCTAATGTTTTAATTTTGTGTATCGAAACATTAGCAAGAGGGCAGTAGTTATGTAATAAAATATACGAATTCCACTAAGCATAATATTCTTAATACCCTCAGTTATTTATCAATAGTAAAAGTTTTCAAATGTTGTTTTTGTGCAACACGTAACGCGTCCAATTATCTCCTTGACTTTCAATCAACCAAAAGAAAAATTAACCTTACGATTACTTATACATACATATCTAATATTATAAGGGAAAACCAAACTATTTGTTTCGTATCCTAATACACTTGCATATAAATAATGTTCAACATAGTTTTTTTAAATTGCAAAAATAATGACACTTTCTATGTGATACAAGCTTTGTCGCATTAGCATTAATGTAAGCAAGCGACATTTCACGTCCGACAAAAGTCCTATGTTGGTGCAGTAATTAATTATTCCAAACTGTTGCAAGTACATTTTCTCATTTCAATGAGACTTTGAGACTCGCATGAAACTGTTTTCTGTTTTTCGTTGCGCTTTTCACACAAACATACATACATAGCATCCCTGCAAGAAATGGGGCTAGTTTGTAGATAACTTTTAACTTCGCAGAAGTCTTCTAGTTGTAACTTGATATAACTTATTTTATTCGTCCGTAAATAACCACTTTGAAGGCGATGGCCCCAAAAAGGTGAGAAATGCACTAGATATCAGCTAATTTGTAACTAACTACTTTTGGACATAAAATATCACTAAGATATAACTTTTTATATATTTTTTTTCGCGGTTTTTTATTTACTGTATTTATTTAACATTACATATTTGTTAATCTGTTTATATATCCGGCTTTACGTAGTCTCATGTTCGAGTTCCGTTAGGCGAAGATGCAGTGCAAAAAAGTGTATTCAAAATAATTTTTGTATGAGGATATTTAAATTGAAACTTGTTTAAAGAACACAAACTCCCGATTACGTCTGCGTGCCTTTACAACTAACTTAATGTTACCCAATAAACGTTTTGGTTAAATCTCAATAAACATTTTTAATATGGAATTTTAATTTATTTTCAAATTGAGAAATATTGAATCCTCAACGTTTTCTCAAATATGAGTGGCGCAGAACGAAATGGACTCTAGTTACTCTCTTTGAAATATTTGTATAATGTTGCCAATTAGATATGTAAAAGAAACACAGTTCTTATAGGAAAGGAAATTTTATTTATGTAATTTGAAAGTTTACTTAATCCCTTATTTATTCAGTTAGTTTAAAAAATAAAAATTTGGTTGATGTAAAAAAGTACTTGCATACAGTTCGTGTTGCAATTAGTTATATCAATAGAGTTTGCGAAGTAATTTTTTGCAAAATTAAAAAAATTAAGTGTTCATGCTCTATTGAATTCTTTAAAAATGCATTTAGTGGAAAAATTTCAACTTTTTTCAGATTTTGTGATTTATTGCGATTTTTCCCAAGAAAATATTAATAGATTGCTTTATTTACATTTCTAGCATTATCAATAGAGCATAAGGTCTTTTATCATACTTGGTAATCTTTTTATGTAACATAAATTATAATTTTTTTAACACTTCAGACATGAATAACTTCGTCACTTTGCCGAATATTGCTGAATATACTCAAATAATTTCTCATTCTTTCAACTAATTCCAATTAATCCCAACTACTATTACTACTATTTTTTTTTCTTTAATACCTTCTACAACCACAGTATGTTTAATACTAACTATTATTTAAATTTTATTCTTAAATTTGTAATCTAGGATTTAAACATGTTAGCTATTTTTAAGGTCAATCAATTGTAAAAATAACCCATGGTTGTATGTTTGACTTCAATAAATAAAATAAAAAGTTAAATATTATTTCGTTTTAATCAGGCAAATTCTTTAGGCGCGATTGCTAACACCGGGCGCCTAAATGCATGCTATGTACTGCTGCATATGCGAAAATTTCCTTAATTAAATTTATGAAATTTTTGCGCTTGCACTTCTCAACTGCCATGTAATAAAACTTTCATAAGTTATAATTTTATGACACTTCAACGATGCTCGGCCTAGTCTGATGCATCCTCCGAGCAATGCTTCCGGAGTTTTTCAGGGACTGCATGGCTTACAACCAACGGCCACAGCTGCGTACCCACATTTTTTACTTATATTAATACCCGATTCTCGGCCTAGTTTAATATATCCTCCGGACAAAGCCTTTTGCGGACTCTGGATGATATTAAGTCACTATCAATCCAGCAGACTATTTCTTTCTTTCGTTTTCCAATTTTAATGGCCAGTCAGTACATCATGTAGGCAGATGAGTCACAAACAGATCAATCACAAAATGAAACCAAGTTTTCACTGAAATCAGTAAATTAAAAGCAGTTCAATTCACTCGAAATGAATTAATTAATGCATTTATTTTTTTTACCACATTGAACTTTGATGGTGATTAGTGGTCAATATTTTTGCTATTACCAATCAAAATCCTAAAAAGCGGATTTTCGGCCCACGCTAATAAACAATGATTGTGAAAAATGCGAGAAAATGTTTAAACAATGCTAAAATCAAATTTTGACATAAGATCTTCTCAAACGTTTGAAAATTTTTCTTCCAGTGTTTCTTGGGTAGTTTCGTCATTGCTAATTAAAAGTGAGATATTTATCGAAATCTCGAAAAAAAGCTAACTGCAAGTTGGTTATTTATATCAATGGATAATTTTTTACTGCAGGGAAACTTCATCTGTGTACATACACATACATACATACATACATATGTGATTACGATTCTCCCACCTTCGTTTGAATTTCATTCATTTCTTCATTACGGACTTAATGCGATAACTTAACTTAACTCTTAGTGCGTTAATGATGCTTTGGCCTAGGAGTTTCATCAAGTTCGTTGTGACATTTATGACCACTTTTTCTGAGTATTGTTGCAACCCATTCCACAGTTACTTATGTTTTGTTACTGGCACATATTTGCTGTGTTATTTTCTCTGCGTAAATTCAATTAACATATTTAGAAAAGTTGCGCATAGTTATAACATTTATTCTAGGAATACGAACGAATTCCAATATTCCCAGGATGCTAAGAATTTGAAAAAAGTGTAATTGCAGGAACATGTCTGGTTCATTAAAGCATTTTCTCGGAACATCTTATAAAGTTTTGGAAAGATAAATTTTTGAGGTTCCCTTAAGTTGCTTCGGCATTGAAAATAGAAATTAATCTGAAAATGCTGAAAGTAGATTATACGGCAGTAGTAAGAGGTTAATTGTGACAAAACAGAAACGCCGTCTCGAATTTGATTTTGCTGACATCTTTTAAATTTTCTCAATTAAATTGCTGCTAATGGTCCGTGCTCATACTAGAACGTGCTCAAGAATTTAGCGATTGGTCTCCGCAATTTTTGAGTATTGCCTAGCATCTGCTAGTATTTTCGAGCATTGTTGAGTATTCTTGAGTATGCTCAAAGTAACCTTGAAGACGTATCATTCATATCCTAGTAGAATTGCATATATGATGAGACGATGGTAACCCATAATATATATATGTAAACTCCCTGGTCAAGATACATCATACGTCGCTTGTATAGTTATTGAAGAAACACCTCTTTCTATTTTTGCAAACATATGCACATAATATGTCCATATGGTATTTCGATAAAAAAAAATCATCTCGAGTTGGACATTTTCACTTTATAGCAAAATTTCTTTGCGACCGGTGTATGGTACGGTGTTTTCTTTATTAATTTAACAAATTAATTTAATAAGAGTTTCCCAATGCTGTGGCCCAAAAACAATTTTTCGTACAAACGTGGCAGCACTTTCGTTACAACAAAGGACATAATATAAGGGAACCATAAACCTAGCCAGAATGCTTATTTTCTATGATTTTTGGTTATGTTTTATTCTGTCAAACTCTCGCTTATTGCAGTCTTCATACTTGTAAACATTTTTTTGTAAAGGTTTTTGTAATTAGTTGTTAAGTTTTTTTTTAATGAAACGATTCTAACTTGAATTTGGTGAAATTATAAAAAATAATACTAATTCCCTTAAAAAATCATGGATATGAAAAATATAAGTTGTAGATACAGTGGCGAAAATATAAATGGGAAAGAGACATTTTAGCACTCTAGTTTATTACTGTTATCTAACAAAGACTATGTAAGTAAAAATTACCAACTTTGTACAAAAATTAGCAAAATTCGACAAAGTTTCATCAAAACTTTTAGCTCTTTAATTAGATTTCTTAGAAGCATCCTGAGTATGCAGTTTTGTAGCCCATTCAATTCAAAGTGAAAATTTTAAGTAGGTACGACTTACCGTTGATTTTTGGAAAATTTTTTTTGTGGAAGGTGTTGCTCATTTTCTCTATAGAAAACAATTTTTGAATATACTTTGTAGTATGGAAGAATATGCGAGAACAAAAACTGCCAAAAATGAACGGTAAGTTTAATCTACTTCAAACTTGAACTTTATTGGACTAAAATTTAATGGACTACAAAACTAAATACCTACAAAAATGCTTAAAATTTTGATCAAAATTGGTTAAAGTTGGTTAAAATTCGTAAAATTTTTATGAACGTTCCACAAAGTTTGAAATTTCGATTTACATGTTTCTTTTAGATAGTCGGTTATATTTTCATAAAAAAAAATAATAAACGTTTTTCAAACAAAGAAAAGTAGCCAAAACTTGCTAAAATGTCTTTTCCCTATTTACATTCTCGCCACTGTATGTATTGTATGTATACATTTTCGCGATAATTTTTAAAGTCATTCTCTTTGTTTTGTTTTAAATAAAACTATATTTAAAGATGTTATAGTGTCGTAAAAATAAAATTGTCGGTTTGGATTCGATGCTTTAGAAATGTCAGAATTTTTGGCCACAGAAATCTGGTAACCGTAGCCATAGGTGTAGTGTAAGCTGCTCTTTCGAAAAATAAAAAATTTTTGTAGGGTAAATAGCTTCAAGGTTAGTTGCGTGGATAACAACAAATTTGAATATTCGAATGGCTTTTGCCTATAAATAACAATTCTTTTTTCACAATATACTGACATTGTAAAAGAGTTCTGCATACAAGACATAGAGTTAGATACTCTTTTTAGCGAATTCTTAGTCTTTCAAAGTTTTTGTGTTGTTGAAAAAATTAATTTAAGCCAGACGAATTTATAGATGAAGTCCTAAAATAGTGGTACTTTTCCATAATTTGAAAAAATATGTAATTTTGTATTTTTTTCAATACCACACTCAAACGAAGCAACTGAGAGGATCTTAAGTATAAAGTTTGCTTCCTGGCACAAAGAGAGAAACCGGCTTCTAATTAAAATTTTTGAAAGTGAACTTCAAATTAAAAGTAATTTTAAAATGAAATGTATAGAATTCTTTGACTATTTAAACACTGAAAATGGAAATGATCTCATTATTTCTATTCAAAAAAGTCATACATAAAATCATGATAAAAACATAGCAAGGTAGAACCGTTCTCACAATTTGTCGGCCATGATTTTTTTTTGAAGTTTGCCAACATTTTAAAATCGTATAAAAATTAAAATAAAAAATTGAAATTGTTCGAAATAGTTGTTGCTTTAGATTGAAAATGAAAATGTGTGTGTGAGTTTGTGAGTAAATTTAAAAATTAAATTGTTTGGAAACGTCAAGAATTTTAAAAGTGACTCTCAGCGGTTCTACCTTACTATATTTTTATCATGCATAAAATAACATAATTTATTGGCTTCTTGTGTACACCTTTATTTTTTATGAACTATATTCTGGCGTTGTAGAGTATTATTTGTTACTTACATTCACAATTTTGCTTTGAATAAAAATGTACTGAAAAGTACTGATATTTTTTAGCATGGAAAAGTCTAACGTACTGATTTCGCACATAAAAAATCTGGCAACCCTAATTAAGACCGCAATCAAAACGTGAAATTAGGCCGCTCAGTTTTGTTTCATTTTGAAAAGTGAAATTAGCCCGCAAACAAAAAATTACTTGGGAAATGCTCGGTTATTGGTGCAATGGTTTTGTGGTACAGGCGTAGGGGGAGGGGTTGTGGCACCTAAACTCCACCCACTAGAAAGGGCACAGTCCAACTTTAAAAAAGAAAAGTTGCCCTTCCCTTCTCTGGCCCCACTGCAGACCCCTGGGCACCCATTTGAAAATGGGATAAAATTAGCATTTTAACAGAGGCTTTCGGCCGCGTTAAGAAAAAATGACTTTCATCAGTCCAACTTCGACCTTAATTCACGCGGTCTTAACTCCATTTCCCGTGGCAAAACTCTTGAAAATATTTGCAAACTAAAACCTTCTTCAGCCTCTTACTTCTGACAACCATATTGTGATACATATTTCAATTAACTAATTGCCGCAACTCAAGTTGAATTTGATTTGTTAACCATGTAGCAACTCTCCTAATATAGTTCTGAAATAACGCCCTTCATTTCAATTGAGACCAATTTTTTAATAATTCCTTTAAATAATTAAATAATTAGAACTTAACTTTTTGAAGAGGGGGTAACCCTTTTCAAACGGCTCGAAAATATTCTAAATATTCAAACTAAAAATTTCTTAACACTCAAGTGGTAACCCCCTTCAAAATATTTTCAAACTTAAACCTATTTAGACCTCTTTCGTCTGACCACAAATTGTGTAACCACATCACAATTACGTAATTGATTTAATTTAAATTAAAGTTGATTATTTTTTTTTAAATGACAACCGTTCCACATGTAATTAAGAAATGAAGCCCTTTTTAAACTGATTTCGTTTGATACCTATATGATAATAATTGATTTAACTTACAGGTCTATTCTGCACGTTACCGAAGATTTTGTTCTTGTCACCGCGATTCTGGGTACGTTGGTAATCCAGTTAAAATATCCAGCAAATCAGCTATGAAGAATTGTGGAAATTCTGGCATTGCATATTCCACGGGGCAATACTTTGTTACCGGCTTATGAGACGGTAAAAAAATTTACCGGTTACAAGAGTACACAGAATTCGAAAAGGGTTTAAAATTTGACAGGAACTTTATTTGACGGTTACAAAACTTTTATTACCAGCGCAGAATAGACTTGTTATTATATAAATCATTTTAATTTATTTTTTTTAATAGGTGGAAACTGAGTTTTTGAAAAAAGAAAAACTTAATTGCAGATCTACAAGCCAAGACCTATAATTTGACACCTCACTGCCGATAATCGAACGACCAGTGCAGATCTGATGACATTAACAAAAAATGCCCTCGCGTATTTTATGAGCCTTTTTCTGCATAATAATGAAGAGTTATTTTAATCTAAATTTCAATCTCGATCTTAATCCTAATCTTAGTTTTAATCCACCACCCCCGCCATCCTCGATCTCCTTATCTATCTTTTTAGTTTAGAATTAGAGCCCAGTGAGGGCATTTTTCGTTATTCACTTCCATTCACTTGCATTCACTTCCAACCGAACGGAAAGACGTTTCACTTCAAAAATTTACTAAACTTTATAATTGTTTGAAATTGCCATAGGAGCTATAAATGTATCCTCTTTTCCCTTATGGAATACTTCACTGTTACTTTCTAGTTTGCCGCAAATGTGATTGGCTTTTTTTCTGACTTTATCAAAGCGCTATGCATTTTCTCCTTTGAATCAACTTTTGGAACAAAAACTTTCGCAGACAGAGCAAACATTCCGCACTTTTTGCCGCAACCGACGCGCAACAAATGGCTCTCGTATATTCAAATTTTCGGTCGCCTTGTCACATGATTAACTATGTGGCCAAGGTTATACTATGTGAGCGCTATACAAAAAACTAAATACGTATTGTAAGTATATACGACGAACAGCTTCAATAAAAGAACGGTAACTTAGAGTTATGTGCATATCTGCTATGAATAATATGTATGTATGCTTTGAGCAGCAGATTGCGATTTGTTTCGTTTGCTGAAGCTTTGATTGACATACATAACTTTGTATTGACGAAGGATTTGGGCATTCCATCCACAGCAAAAATGAATCTAACTTTCAAAAATGGGTTGCCAAGTAAAGAAAAAACAATATAAAATTTCTAAACTTCTAAAACAGACTAAAAACTATAAGAAAATAGAGGTTTTTAAACTGATTAGTTTCCAACAGTAAATAGAGAGAGATTGGTTCAGGTCTCCAATTAATATGAAACAAATAAAACAAGTATACATAATTTTTCGCTTTGAAATTTTTAAGGGTACCGTGAGCAAAATCTCTAGTTATGAATTGGTGCGTTTCCATGTAGACAGTCCATTTAGACAACTGGCGAATTTACCACGTCGATGTCCTAAGAAATGGAAATTTGGAAATTGGTCTTTCCTGTAGTTCGACATATGGGATATAGTTCGCCCTGCAATGCTTTTTCTATAGTTTCGAACCAATTCTAAAGTCGACTGACAAAAAACGAAACATGATTTTTTCAAACACGGACTTTTTGGTTTTCCCGTGGTAGCTATTTTAAATTCTTTTCAAAGAAATGTGCTCCCAATTCGAAATCAAATCTGTTTAAAGGAATATAATTTAAACTGAACATTTGAAAACACGTTTACATACCTTTTTTCTGTAGCTGAGTGTGCAGTAGTGCATGCTGTTATTGGTTAGATTCCAGAACGTCCCAAGATGTTAAAATGTTAATACAAATTCTTGTTTTGTGTTAACAAACTATGAAAAAGCATCTGTAAAGTGCGGAATGAAGGCATATTTGAACGAAAAACCACCAAACAAATATATATTTAAAGTAAACAAGCCCCCCCTGCATCCCTTTTCGACAGTGCCGAACTAGTTCTAAATTCGACAGATGAGTTCTAGTACATTCTGCGTTAGTTTTTCTATAGTTCCGAACCAGTTCTAAAGCCTTGTTTTCACTATGTCAAATTCAATGACAAATGTCGTCAAATAAATGAAAACACATTGTCAAATGCGATTAGAAAACGGTATATCGACTGAGTTAGATCAGGATAGGTCTTCAGTCGTATACATGCGCTGCTATACCAGCTATATGTTCGCTTCTGGCCCATAATATCATCAGCGAAGGTGCGGATGAAAGAGATAAACTTGTGTCAAAATATGTCGACAAATTTTGATGTCAAAATATGACATAGTGAAAACCAGCCTTAAATCTTTAACCTTAGACATAGATTTATAAATAAAAGTGTTTCATTCTTTTAGGCTTATCACATTTTCTGTTTTTCATATCACTGAACAATTAAAAATAAAATAAAATGTTCGATCTTTTAGAAAACGGTGCATTTCTAGTTGTTCTAGCTTCTTGCAATAAAAAATAATTTTTTAGATAAAATGGACTCATCAGCAAATTTTCGCTCTTAGCAAGTGATATATAGTTTAAAAAACTAAAATTAAATATCTTTTTAAACGCACCACATTTCGCTGCTTTTGAACTGGTGGGGGACCTAGTACCTACGGACTGGCGATAAAGATCTAGTCGGAACTAGAAATTTGGTTCACTAGTCCGGGGTTCCCCTGCAGGGTAGTTATTAACAATAGATATTCACTTTAAAGTCGGGGTTAGTTGTATACTCGATTGTAGTTGAAAATATAGTGAGAGTATTGTTTACTTGGCAATCATGTTCGATGATAGCCTTCGCGTTTCTTGTGACAGTAGCTCGCATTCATTTCCCATTGTGATTCAAATTATTTTAAACTTAGCGGCTACATTGCGCTGCATGTTTTTGTTTTTATCCTTATGCCGACGCAGAGCAATCATACATTTTTAACGGCGTCCTGACCGAAAAGAATATTTTGACGAAAAGATGTCAATACTCTCCAAAGCGACGACACTCAAATATCATCTACGCTAGCTGAAAAAAAATCGAATTAAACGCATACATACAAACATACATGCATGCATATCTGAGTATTTGCGTTGACGTTTGCGTTCTCAAGCCGCGGCCTGAAGGCGGAGGCGATGGTGGTGGCGGCATTGTGATTGTTGCACATATTAGCGTAAACTCTTGATCCTGCCGCCAGTGCTGCCGCCTATTTAAATGCAGGCAACACACTCACAAAAACTCGGCTATTGTGGCTAATAATGCCGCTACTGTTTGAAACAAACGATCACACAAACTCGTTATGCTCTTGTTGTTGTTGATCTGGTTGTTCTTGCTTGCGCTGTTGTTGATGTGGCAAAAGACGGGTTTGTTGATGAAAGCCGCAGAAATTGATGGATGTCCAAGTGAAGAGCAGAAGGCCCGAAGATGCGCATAATAGAAGGAAGGTGGTGGTGCTGCTGCCGGGACGAGGTAACGCACGATATCTTGCCGGCAATATTTTTTTATGCAATCCTATTCGCTTTGAAGTCCACCGTTGTTGCGTACTTATGTATGTATGTATATGTAGTACATATTCTTGGCAAATAATCCCGGGATTTTCGGGATTTGTAATTTGCACTGATGGCAATAATATAAACTTCTTTTCTTGACCAGTAAAGTTGCGTCAATGACGTCAGTTATTCAAAAATTATTTAAAAAATTCAATGAAATGTGCCTAGAGGAGAAGTTTGGGTATCAAATTAAAGAGGAAATTCTGTAGACATAAAGACTGGTAAGTATTGAAAATTTACTTTTAAAATTTTATCCTTGAAATTTCGGAACATTCGTTTTTGAAAAAATTATATGTTAAGGATTTATATAAACTCGATAACATCCTCGATTTTGGGTTTTATATTGTTATCAGCTCAAAAAAATTACCTATTCAGACTTGTGAATACAAAAAATTTAATTTTTTTTGTAATTCTAAAGAAATTTCTTCTTTCATTTGCTACCCATATTTTTATTCTTTGCATTGATTTTTTTGAATAATTTTTGGAATTACGTAATTATATCTTTGAATTTACAAGGTCCTTTAAAATAAATCCTGACGCCAGAGAGAAAAAATAAAAAAGTAGGTTTCAAACGCATTTATTTTTTATTTACATATTTTATGGTAGGTGAGATGGAAGAACAACAATGGCGACCTAGTGACCGAGGTCCAGAATATACTTAAATTGTGGAGGGAACACTTTTACAACCTACTGAATGGCAGCAGCGCTGAAAGTAGTGAAGAAGACGAACCGGAGTCCCCAGTCGATGATGATGGAGTAGCTATTCCACCGCCTGACTACGATGAGGTACGAATAGCGATTACGCGGCTGAAAAACAACAAAGCTGCTGGGGCTGACAGCCTGCCAGCCGAGCTATTCAAGTACGGCGGCGAGGAGCTGATGAGGTGCATGCATCAGCTCGTATGCAGAATATGGTCAGATGAACGCATGCCCGACGACTGGAATTTAAGTGTGCTCGGCCCAATCCACAAGAAAGGCGACCCCGCCATACGCGGTAACTACCGCGGAAACAGTTTTCTAAGCATAGGTTACAAAGTTCTATCGAGTGTATTATGCGAAAGACTGAGGCCCACCGTCAACGAACTGATTGGACATAATTAGTGTGGCTTTAGGCCTGGAAAATCCACCATAGATCAGGTATTCGCAATACGCCAAATCTTGAAAAAGAACCGCGAGAATAGGATCGACACACACCATCTATTTGTCGATTTCAAAGCCGCTTTCGACAGCACGAAGAGAAGTTGCCTTTATGCCGCGATGTCTGAATTTGGTATCCCCGCGAAACTAATACGGCTGTGTAAAATGACGTTGAGCAATACCACCAGCTCCGTCAGAATAGGGAAGGACCTCTCCGAGCCGTTTGATACCAAACGAGGTTTCAGACAAGGGGACCCCCTTTCGTGTGATTTCTTTAATCTTATGTTGGAGAAGATAATAAGAGCCGCAGAACTGAACCGCTCAGGCACAATACTTTACAAAAGCGTACAATTTCTGGAGTCGGCAACATCGATATTATCGGTAAAACCAAGGGCTACGTCTGATCTGCCTTCTCGGGATGGGGTAGAGAAGCAAAGCGAATGGGTCTGGTGGTGAACGAGGACAAAACGAAGTATCTCCTGTCAGCACACAAACAGTCAGAGCATACGCGTCTTGGCACCCACGTCACTGTTGACAGTTACAAGTTTGAAAAAGTAGACGACTTCGTTTATTTGGGAACCAGCATTAACACCAATAATAATGTCAGCCTTGAAATCCAACGGAGAATCACTCTTGCCAACAAGTGCTACTTTGGGCTGAGTAGGCAATTGAGAAGTAAAGTCCTCTCTCGTCGTACAAAGATCACACTCTATAAGTCACTCATCATGCCTGTGCTGGTGTATGGCGCAGAGGTATGGATAATGAAAGCATCTGATGAGCGGCTCTTGGAGTTTTCGAGATAAAGATTCTGCGAAAGATTTGCGGACCTTTACGCTTTGGTGTTGGCGAATATTGCAGACGATTTAGCGATGAGCTGTATGAACTTTACAATGATATAGACATAGTGCAGCGAATTAAAATTCAGCGGCTCCGCTGGCTTGGCCATGTCGTTCGAATGGACAGAAACGCGGGCCGCGATGCTGGTAACAGAGGAAACGGCCTCCTCTGCGTTGGATAGACCAGGTGGAGAAGGACTTGGCTTCACTTGGCATTTCCAATCGACGTCAGTTAGCATAGAAGAGAAATGACTGGCGTGCTGTTTTGGACTCGGCCAAAATCGCTTAGGCGGTTACAGCGCCAATAAAGAAGAAAAAGAAGAGATGGTAGCAATTTTTTCGATTTAAGTTGTTTAAAAGTAATGAATATCTAAATCCCGGGATTCCGGGATTTTGATAATGACATCCCGAAAAGCCCTGGATCGTAAAAAGCGAAAAAATTAACATCCCTAGTATGTACATACATATGTGTGTATGCGTGTAGGTAGATTTGTATTAAATCTTCAAGAGCGTCATCTACTTGACGACATTTTGCTGGTCCAACGACTTTACTTAACCAAGTTAGCAAAGCAAACATACACACTTACCAGAATGTATGCGCCTATCTATGTATATACATATGCATATTTCAATATGCGCACGCATTTATACATACCTGTACATAGGTCCGTTTACTTTACATGCATAGGTACGTACATACATACATAAATACTTACATAGTAAAGCTTTAAAATCGTTTGTATTGTCTAATAGTTTTCCAGAACTAGAGCGTGATTAAGTGAATTGTCTTATTAGTGAATAGTTGAGCTCGAGGTTTGTCTTATTCTATGCAGCTTTATATATGTATGTTGCACAAACTTAGATAAATACGTGCCTATGTACATATGCACATAAACATTCATATAAGGAATAAATATGCCTCTATGTAAGAAAATTACTCTGAATTCATTTGATATGCAATGGAACTATTTTGTCTTGAATAAAATATGAGCTACAAAGTGGTAGAAATTTGCAGTTTTGCACATCAGAGCAACTACATAAGTGCAAATATATCTGCATATGTTTGTTTGTATGTACATATGTATATGCGTTGTATTTTTCATAAAGGGATATCAATTTTCAATTTATAGCATATTATTGTGTAATTGTTTGATAACTGGACAATATGTAGCCACCTTGCCACACCTTAGCATAGCGCCTATACCTAAGATACATATATGTATCTCTATAAGTGCTTTCTACGCCAATTTGTTCTAACAACACGCAGCAAAATTTTAGAAAATTGATTGCATGAGTAATGTGGCTAATCCATTTTCTGCTCAATTACTTGTTAGGCAATTTTAAATGGTATACAGATTTATAAAGTAGAATTTTTAAAACGTATCGTATTGAGTAGGGCAACCAAAAATTTGCATTTGCAATTGTATAGTTTGAAATGTTTTCAGCGAACCAAAGCTGATATTTCTAGAAAATTTTCTTAAAAGTGAGCCATATTTGTTATTGCAATTTTTTGAAATTTTTATAATAGATGCAAATTTTTGCTGTAAATGCCGGAATAGTTGTGTACGGTGAAAAAATTTTTAACATTACCTGATGGGGTTATGGTTATGTATTTCTATATATATTTAATTTTTAAGGATATGTGCACACTCATAATGAGTCTTTTCCAATAGTAGTCCGGTTTACAGGATTTAGTTAGAACTTACAGGAAGTCGTTCCTATCGACGTAAAACCTGTAAGAGGGAGCACTTTTGAGAGAATAACTGAGCAACTTGTTGCTAGTCAGAAGTTACAGGAATTGGTCCGGAGTTTGTTTCCTGTAAATTCATGAAAAATGTCAAACGATGGGCAGGTTTGTATTTGTAAACAAAAACAGAACGCGGTGAAAGCAAAGAACCTTGTATTTGTTAAAAAATGGAAGGAAAGTACAATGTATTTGAATATGTATAGATTTTAATAATAATTTAGTGATATTTCAGCCAAATTAGTGTTGTACCAATAACATGTAAAAAAACCGATTGACGTTTTTAGAGGAAATAATGCTTTTTGCGTTCCCGTACACTTCTTCATCTGTTCTCCTTTTACTCTCACTTGAGAATATAAAATTGTATTTTGACAGTTCCACAGGTTTTAGTCCGAAGTTCAAAGGAACAGACTAAATATGAATTTGTTTCTGCTGGTTTGAATAAACAATAAAATAAATGAAAAATGCCACCATTTTTTTCTTAATTAAACTTCTAAAAGCAATTTAATATTGCGAAATGGTTGTTTTTTAGTGCAAGTTTGGCAAGAGTATAGGAGAAATGTGTAATTTTTTTTTAACAAAACCGGAAACTTACAGCAATTTTTTCTCCACTTCGACTGCATTTCTTTTTTGAAAATTGCTTCTGGCAAAATATTTTTTTATTTTCACATTTATTTCAACATATTTTGATTAAAAGAAAAATACTGATAAAAATAAAATATTTCACACAAACAACAAAAAATATAATCGATAATCGCATGAGGCCATTGCCTGAAAATGTTCAAATGTACTTAGCGGCATTGTGCTACTATGATAGACGGCCGAGTAATCATAGCCAACTTTTGTACAGTAGACTGCATCACTGCCCATAAAAAAAGCGGTACTGTTTTCCACTGAAAATATAAAATCTATGTATTATATTTTAAGACTTCCACCAAAATATCTCGCGAAAATATTAAGATTTGCGATCTGAAAATACCTCCAAAAATTTAGTTATTTTATTAATAAAAAGTTTTTTTAAATATTTTTCTTAAAAAATTAGCTCAGATGAGTGAGTAGTTTAAGCTTAAAAAGTTGGCATAAAAATATAAAAAAAAAAAATTCTACGGAATCATAATAATGAGATTTTTGATGCTGTTTTTGCACTTTTTTCTAAGTCTTGTTTAAAAAAAACTTAAAAAACTATTTTCTCACCCTTTTAATTTTTTTTCGAACTAGCTCATTCAAAATATGAAAAAGGGAGATAAGATGAACGAGTGTCATTCCATGTTGAATTAAAATGTGTTGGTATTGATTAAAAAAAAAATTGGGACGTGAATGAGTTTTTTTTTTGCAAAGAAACAAAAAGGGTGAGAAAATGATACCTGTGATACCTTATAAGTCTATATCGGTAAAGTTTTGGAGCAGGTTTTCAAGTTTTTCTTAAACAAATCTTTGAAAAAATTTAGAAAACAGCATCAAAAATCTCATTATTATAAATCCGTTGATACAATTTTTTAATATTTTTATGTACACTGCCGGAACTAAGTATTGGCACAGCAATTTTTTCACAATATATGCAACAATTTTGATTCTAATATTTTTCCGCCAGTTTTGTATAAAAATATGATTAATTCAACAACAAAAAACATAAAAATATTCCTAAGCTTTGTGCAAAACTCGCGAAAATTCAGCAAATTTTTCGTAAAAAAATAGTTTCTTAAAGGGTTTTTTGGAAAATGACAAAACAGTTTAAGCTTACAAAACCTACATAAAAATATTAAAAAATTGTATCAACGGAATCATAATTACGAGATTTTGGATACTGCTTTTTAACTTTTTTCAAAGATTTGTGTAAGAAAAACTTAATCAGTGGAAAGGTATATTCTCACCCTTTTTATTTCTTTGCAAAAAAAACATTCAAGTCCCATTTTTTTCTTTATTCAATAACAACACATCTTAATTCAACATGGAAGGACACTCGTTTATCTTACCTTCCTGTTTCATAATTTGAATGAGTTTATTTGCAAATAAATAAAAAGGGTGAGAAAATACCTTACCAATGATACCTCATATGTGTAAATTGGTAAGGTTTTGGTTGAGTTATTCAAGTTTTTCCTAAACTAGTCTTTGAAAAAAGTTCAAAAACAGCATCAAAAATCTCATTCTTATGATTCCGTAGAAATTTTTTTTTAATATTATTATGCAAACTTTTTAAGCTTAAACTGTTCAGTCATATTAAAAAAAGAATGTTTTTATTAATAAAGAACTAAATTTTTTGAGGTATTTTCAAATCGGTCCAGCTCACGTAAATCTTAATACTTTTGCCAGATATTTTGGTGAAAGTCTTAAAATATAATATATTTTATAATTACAGTGGAAAAACAGTGCCGCTTTTTTTTGTGTGGGGAGTGGTGCAGTCTACTCTACATAAGTTGGCTATGATTACTCGGCCGTCTATCATAGTAGCACAATGCCGCTAAGTACATTTGAACATTTTCAGGCAATAGCCTCATGCGATTATCGATTATATTTTTTGTTGTTTGTGTGAAATATTTTATTTTTATTAGTATTTTTCTTTTAATCAAAATATGTTGAAATAAATGTGAAAATAAAAAAATATTTTGCCTAAAAAAGGTGCGCCCGCGGGCTTCGCGTTTGCCCGCCAGCACTGAAAAGCCTAAGACGCTGAGAACAAATATGCGCAGCTAAAAAAAAGTTAAATTTTACCTTTAATTTCCAATAATTCGCTTATCAGTTATTGGCAAAAATACCGCTCGATTTTATGCGTATACTGCAGAAGGGAATTTAACGCAGAACTACACTGTATACAAAAATATAGATCAATTCGTTTAAAATACGTTCCATTTGGTGGAACGCCCAATGGCTTTATTTCTCTTTTTTTGGATATACAGCCCATGGGCGTTATTTCCGCGGGCCTTATTGCACTACACCGCTGCAAACCAGTGTTACCAAACCTTTTTGGTCCGACCAGCTAAATTGGCTAAAACAGCTAAAATGTTTAAACTAAAATTAATGTGTTTTATTTAAATACATCACAAGTACAAAGACTAGTCAATTTATTAAATTAATTTTGGTTAACAGAGGTTATATGTAGCTAAGCTTTACACCACTCGTTAAATAAATCACAATAACAAAGACTGGTAAATTCGTTACAAATTATTTTTGTTTAACAAAGGAAACTGTCGTTTTACCCAGCTGGGCTTTACATCAGAAGTTATGTTTCGATTACTTAAATATAAAAATGAGATCAATTATAAACTTTTGATGCTCTTCTATTAAACAACTTTGCCTTCCTATACATATTGTAACAGTTTCACTGGGTTACTTTTGATCCTGCAAAAAGGCTATAGTAGTAGAAAGTAGAACTTTTGCTTAGTCGGAGGGCAATATTTTGATAAATGAACACGTAAAGCTGAGGAAAACAGGGCAACATTATCGAGAAAAAACGCCATTAATTTGTATCGAATTTTTAAGTTTTTAATAACTAAACTATTTAATTTAATTTTGATGTCCACATATTAGAAATGTTCCAGTTTTTAAAGACCTGCTCACTCTCTGCACATGACAGAGAGCAATAATGAGCAACAATAAAGTATGATGGCACCGTGATACAATTATTCACAGGATTTATCTTCCTAGAGAGTTTTGCTTCACATTGAAATTCGTGCTCTTTTATTCTCATTCGTTATTTTCTAAGTATTGCGAATAAACAGAAGTGGAAAAATACAGTGACCCAAATATAAACTGGGACGCGAAATTTTGCAAGTTTTGCCTATTTTTCTTTAGTTTGTTTAATGTTTATTATTTTTTTTATGGAAATAAAGCTGATTACTTAAAAACACCATATAAATTCTAATTTCAGACTTTGTGCAAAAATTATGAAAATTCTGCAAAATTTGGTACGGTGCAAATTTGAACTAACTAGGACATACCGTTGATTTATGACGGTGCTACGCATTTTTTCCATACACAGTGTGTTCGACAAGTTTTTTATATGAAAAAAATGCAGCAAAAAATTGCCAAAAATCAACGGCAAGTTCTAGGTACTTTAAATTTGCTTTTTATTACACCAAAATCTAAAATTTTTAAAGATGCTGATTAAAAAGCTAATGTCTTAACAAAGTATGGAATTGGATTTAAATGGTGTTTCTAAAGTAGTAAGTAAGTAGCTATACTTTTATAAACAAAATAATAAGCATTAAATGAACTAAAGAAAAATAGCCAAAACTTGCTATAATGTCGCGTCCCTGTTTATGTTTGGGTCACAGTATATTTTTGATTAAAATAAAAACCATTGAAATCGGCCCAGTATTTTATGACTTTTTGGATTAGAAAAAACTACCTTTCAATTTTATATAACACAGTTCGGCATGATAACTTTCTCTAACTAGCCATTTCCAATAGATTTCGGATCGCTAAATTTGTAAAAATGGGAACTTATATATTTGAGTTTTATGAAAATTAGGACAATAGCAAAATCGGCTAAAAACGGCTAACGCTTTTTGGCAAAACGGCTAACCATCGGCTGCCGGCTAAACCGCTATCGCAACCGGCGTAATCTAACCGGAAAACGGCTAAACTGCCAACACTGCTGCAAACTACTGTTGATTTTTGGTAATTTTTGTTTTTGCTGACAGTGTTGCGCATAAAGGTCTGATTATGCATACTTCGCATAACTTCGCACAACCATTTGTACCAGTGCAATAAAAATGTAACTTAAGAAAATGTGAAGCAAAATCTAAACTCAACAGATCGCTAAGTTTTTAGAAGTTCTGCTAATTTCTGGGTAATGGAATACATACAAAATACGTACAAAGTACATACGAAATTACAGTTTGAAGTTTATGCGAAGTTGTGCGAAGTTATGCGAAGTATGCATAATCAGACCATGAGAATGTTCGCAATTTTTATATATGGACTATGAAACCGCACGCCCAAAAGTTTTTTCATAAATTTTGAATAAGAAATGTGAAATTTTGGTTGTTTAAAACATGTATTTACATATCGACTGCTGAGTGGAAGATCGACCTTTATCGGTAGCCAGTTCGAAAAGGCCCTATCTTAAAAAACTTTTCAGGAACGGCCTCTTTCAGAATTTGATTGAAAAACATCCTATGTCAGAATTTAGTTGAAGAACGCCCTATCTGAGAACTCGATTCAAAAATGCCCTATCTCACTTCAAAATGTATTGAAAATGTGCTGATATAGGGCGTTTTTGAATCGACAGCTGAGATAGGGCGATTTTGAAACAAATTCTGAAATAGGACATTCTTCAGATCAATTCTGAAATAGAGCGTTCTTTAAACGTTTTTTGAGATAGAGCATTTTCGAACTGGCTGCCGAAATAAGACGATCTTCCACTCGGCAGTCGATATATGGTTTTTGCCATAGGTTAAACTATATTTTTACAAAAAAATTATTAAAGTTAGTTTAAAAAAAGTTAGCTAAAAAATTAAAACTTATCAATATGTCGGTGACCTTTTCAGTATGTCACGCAATAGAAAGTGGAAAAGAATGCCAAATATATTACTCGTCCGGGGCATTATTCAAAAATTATATAATTCAAACCGACCTTTAACATTCTAACTTTGTATCTAGTAATGCTTTTGCCTATTCTTCGGAAGCCAACTCAAATCGGAAAACTAAAGTTGTTCTTTCGAACTGCTGGATTGCTTGCGCGAATTAAATAAAGTGATACGCTTAGCACTACATATTTGTTTGGCAGGATAGCTTAATATCTGCGAAGGGTTGTACCCAAATGGTATACATGAATACATACCCATGTACAGTGGCGGATTTACCATAAAGGCAACATAGGTAGCTGCCTAGGGCGGCAAAATTTTAGTTGAAACAATTTTTATTTTTTTTTTCAAGTTAGCTGCACTGAAAGTAGAATTTGTGTTTGTACATTTTAAGACATAAATTTGAGATTCAATTACGCAATCAGAAAATAGGACAACACTGTTAAGTATTTTTGACATTACCCTGCAGGGAAACCGCGGACTAGTGAATCAAATTTCTAGTTCCGTACTAGGTCTTTATCGCCAAAAAGGAACTAGTCCGATAGGAAATAGATCCCCACCAGTCCAAAATCGGCGAAAAGTGGTACTTTTAAGAAACTAATTTTTTCAGTTTTTTTCACTACAAATCTATATCTAAAGTGACGAATTTAGAAATGGTTCGGAACTATAGAAAAAGGGATGCAGAACGAACTAGATCCTATTTGTCGAATTTAGAACTATTTCGGAACTATCGAATAAGGGATGCGGGGGGCTTGTTTACTTTACATAGATATGTGTTCGGCGGCTTTTTCGTTCAAATACGCTTCTATTCTGTGCTTCGCAGATGCTTTTTCATAGCTTGGTAATACAAAACTAAAATTTGTGTTAACATTTCAACATCTTGGGACAGTCTGGAATCTAAGAAATAACAGCGAGCACCTCTGCAAACTCAGCTACAGCTAAAGGTATGTAAACGTACATTTCTTACAATCATTCAAACAAATTTAATTTCAAATTGAAAACACATTTCTTCCAAAATAACTTAAAATCGCACACACGGAAGAACCAAAAAGATTGAAAAATCATGATACTTTTTTCTTTCGTCTGTCGATTTTAGAACTGGTTCGGAACTATAGAATTTAGGACTAGTTCGGAACTATCGAAAAAGGGATGCAGCGGGGGGCAATTGACACTTCCTAGGACATCGCCATGTTAAATTCGCCAGTTGCTTGCATGCAAAAGAGATTTATCGCGAACCAGTACTGGGTCTAAATGTACTAGAAGCGCCCCAGTTCAGAACTAGAGATTTTCCCCACAGGGTATTTAAATGATAATATTTAAAACTACTAATTTAGTATTTGTGAGATTATACCTTATCAAGTGAAAAAAGTTTGTTGATGATGGCATTCTTTAAAAGTTGAAAACCTTTACTCAAGGCAATTACCACTTTATAGTAAATAACATAAATTTGAATTTACTATTTACTGCTAATCGTTCAAAATCTGGTACTTTCACCTCAAAATATTTTTCTTATCGGAAAAAGGGCGGCAAATTCTGAATTGCCTAGGGGTGACAAATATTCAAATCCGCCACTGCCCATGTACATACATAGTTATAAATAAATGTTTAATTAACAGTCTTAACTTGGTGCAAAATCTCTTAATGATTCCCTATTTCCATTCTCGCATTCGACAGCAAAACGAATCCGGCAAAGTTTCTTTGGCGCCACTTCCGTTAAAGCTCAAAACGAGCAAAAACGCCCAAAGTGATGATCTACACATCGTCGCCTCAGAAAACGGATGACGAATGTGCAAAATCACGATTTTGGGATTTTGATGCAGATTTACTAAGTTGGACATGCTCTTTCGATTTCTGCAATCCATTTTTTTATATCTCCATTAGTTTTTGAGATATTTCGTGCGCATTTTGTCGTATGTTACATAATATTAATGATTGGGTATGCCTTTTGTTGTATGTGCTGAAAATGCGTCACATACGACAAATTCCCATACAAACGTACCTTTTTTTTAATCATAAAACGTTTGTCGTATGTGGCACATACGACAAATTCCCATACAAATGTAATCCTTTTTTAATCATAAAACATTTGTCGTATGTATCGCAAAACTTTGAACTTACGACAATTGGATGGTCCTCTACTATAACGATACAATTAAAATTGAAAATTAAACTAAGTAACTAATTTTAAAATTTTAAATTTTTAAATTTTAGCTTGCACTGAGTCTCCAATGAAATGAAAGAGATAAAAATGTACAAAAGACTGAATTTAAGTATTGTTTTTTGTTTTTATATAAAGAAAACGTATGTTCGTAACATATTTACAGCATAAGAGATGTACAGATTTTTTTTATTAAATACATGATTATGTTTTTGTTATGTTTTTTCTAATAAGTAATCATTATTTAATAAATATGTCTGTTTTTTTCATCAAATTATACCATCGTCGTTGAAATAGATACTTTACTATTGTCGTATGTTCTGTGGACAAAACAAAGTGGTGAGTAAACGCTACTTACGACAAATGTATACGGAATGAAAAGTAAATTTTCTCATTAACGTTAAGAGATATTAAATGTAAAAATATGGGAAATCAAAACTAATAACACCAACTACGTCTCCTTCAAAAGTTACAAAAATCTACCGTACAGTTTCGGATTAATTCGACCTTAAACTTCAAAGTCAATTTTCTCAAAACCGTGTTTTGTAACATTCGACATCCGTTTTCTGAGACGACGACATGCATATCTGCACAAGTAAATATGCATTGAGATATATGTATGTATATGTAAATATAGTTATAAAAATTGTAACATCTACATACATGAGAACGCACGCAAATACATAAATATGCACATACATATATAGACACAGATGTATGTATGTATGTATGGCCCTTTCAGGTTAACAAGATGCGAACGCCATTTTCGCTTCACAACCAGGAATTAACTTTTTGCATATTGTATAAATTAAATTTAGCTGCACGAGACGCCCATCGCATGTTATTTAGCATATGTACGCCCTGAGGTGTCCAAATACGTGAAATGCAGTTTTGCTGGCCCTTTGCGCTTAATTATAGCTTATCTTATTACAATAACTGCATCGGCAATTTCTACTCACATGTATGATTTGTATGCAGCCACTTATGCACTTATAAGCACACACTTTCATCTGTACAAGTATTTGAATGGATTGGATCCTCCGAATGCTCAGTCAGTGATACTGAGATCGTTTTTCATTTTGTCATTTCGCATCGAATACCTGCTTTTATAGGCATTTTTATGCTGCCTTCAGTTGTTGAAATTCTAATTGCTAGTTGGCCATATTATCGATTCGAAATTGCAATAAATCAATTGATTACTTTGGTTGTTTACCTTTTGTCGGAAGACATTCCTCCAATGAATAGAGCGTTGAAATATTGGAGAACGTTTAAATTTCTCTAAGAAAAAATAATAAAAAAGTGATCATACATAGATGCATCTGTATGTTTGTACATATGCACACACAGTCAGAGGCAAAAGTTAGTAAACACCTTCTTCCAAAATAATATTCACAATTATTTTCATGAAGCAATTTTTTCATAAATTTTTATGAAAATAAAGCTCATGTTGTAACTTTAACCAAATAAATCAAAGTTGCATACTTTATCTACATACATATATTTGGTTTGATTTATTTGGTTTAAGTGCATATAAAATTCACAAAAATTCAAAAAATTTGTCATTAACTTTTCGAATTTTTGAATCAGAAGTTTTAGAAAATGTTCGTTTATGCAGTTTTGTAACCCATTCAATTTCAATATAATAAAGTGGAAGTTCCAAGTGGTTAAAAATTTCCGTTGGTTTTTGATAACATTTATTTTGTAAACTGGGTAGTGCTTCACCATTTCATAGAACTCGTGTTCGTTGGACGTTTTTAAGTGCTTGAAAACGTACAGGCGCCTATTTATAGTCTACTAGCTGCAAGTGGTCATTCTTCAATACTTGAGCATAGAAAATCCATCCTTATTTCCCGAATTGACATTTGAATTATTCTGAGAACTGGAACTGAATACAGTTCCTTCGAGATTAGGTTAGTTTGTCGTGGTTATCCACATACAACGTTGAAAGGAGGCACACTTAGGCCGCCATGGGCCTATTGTGACACTGGAATAGAGGCTCCTTAAATGCTCTTTTCCCCTTGAAGTGAAACCAACTCGTTCTTCTCGTGACTGTCACAAAATCATCGATACTAGCCGTATTCTGCGCAGCCAGACATACATATATATTTCTCTACATTCTCGATTTCCTCTACATTGCGGCAACTGATTGCGGCAAAAGGCATTCGAATGAAGACCAATTAGTTGGCATGCGTCGCCATAAAGCAATGGCCCGTATTCATCCCTCTTGCATGTAGAAGGTCGCTCTAGTCGGAGGAGTTGGGTAGAACTTATTCTATCTAATTTAGCTAAGATGTGTCGTGCTATCCTACATATGGGCTTTTCAGAACATTCTCTATTAGCCTATTCGATAAATTTTTTTTCCAACCATAGTTTGCAAGATGATAGCAGTAAACTCGCCGTGAGAGCGTTACTGATCGCAAGCAAAGAGGTTCGTTTCCTCCCCAGATCATCTGCCATACAGTTGCCTGATATATCATCGTAGCCTCGCAAGAATACTAAAATCCGACAACCGAATATTGAGCTTGGTTGAGAGCTCAGCGCGTAAATCTAATTTGGAGGCATCACTGTAAGTGGCCGCAGAAACGGGGATACAGATGCGAGACTAAGTTATCTTCCCAATCGTTCCTAGAGGGAATCCTTGGGCGTAAGGAGAACTGTATAATCTGGGCATATAAAGTTGGCAAGAAGATCTTCCAAGCTTCTGGGGTGTCCACACCTCGTATCAACGAGTTTAATCTCACTGCTCTACATTTTGCCTGTAGTTTCACTTGTAAAAAGAGAAGCGGGGTCTCTAGGCTCTTGCCGGTGTTGAGATTAGAGGCCCTAGGATTGGCACGCACGCAACCCTAAGAATCTTGGTTAGTTTGTTCGTTCCTGCAAAAAATTTTGCGACTAATCTCTAAAGAGAGTATTCCGAGAGTAGTATCGTTCGAGTTCAAATTAGTCGCAACTAGTCTCAAACGGGTTTTATGAGAGATTAATTAGTCTCGACTCAATCCTTACGGGTATAATTGGAGATCAATTAGTCCCCGACCCATCTCCAACGGGTACAATTAACGATTGAATGATATCTACGCACTTCGACAATGAAATTTTTTATGCGCTTAACGCTTAACAAATCTGAGCACCCTGTTCGAATCGCAGCTGGCGCAAATTTTTAATTTTTATTTTTTAAAAGTGACTACTAGCTTTTAATACCCGTTATAAAGGTGAACAATTAGTCTCTTCACAGGACATGCTCGAACAAAAGCGAACAGTTCATTCCATACAAAGAGATCAAAAATGGTATTAGTTGCATGTTCCTTTGCGATTGCTCCCGGAGTCATACCGGATTAGTCGCATTTTTTAAAGGGTTATTATCCAAGACCGGCAGTACAGGACAGTAGGATAAAATGTCAAGTATAATCACTGTGTACATGCAGTCAACAATGAGAAACTTTAAGACAAATATTTTCCTCTACAACTGATACATATATAGGTCAGTTGACTTCCTTCTGAGTATCAGCGTGACATTATTAAAGAAGGAAGCATCAATTTTTTATTAAAACCGATCCACCGATCGATGATTTAATAAACTTTAGTTGTTATTGATTTCCCACATTTTTGTACACGAAGAAATATTTTAACCCTCGACGATCGAGGGGTCTGAAGCAGTAAATCAATACCTAAATTGTTAATAGCTTTTTAATCGACTTCAAAAAAAGGAGGTGGTTATCAGTTCATCGGAATATTTTATAATTTTTTTTTATGTATGTTTCGATCCGATAATTGGATCGTGAAGAAGTTAACGATAATCTTAAATTTTTATATGATAATTGAAGTCGGTTTTGTTTTTTGCTTCAAAATTACTTATTGTTACCTCGCTTTATTTGCAGTAGAAACAGTAAATAGTTCACTACAGACAATATCTATATTACCTACGAAAATGGCCGTTTTCTCAAAAGTCACATGAAATCGCCACTCAAAATATAGTGACATACGCTCCCAAGAAATAGTACTTCTCCTCTTTAATAAGCAACCAAATCAAGCCAAAGCTAGCCAAATTTTTATGGGCTTATACAAAGGTAAAATTTAAGAAAAATCTAAGAATCATTAGATTTAATCACCAAAACAAAATCGCAAAAGTATGTTATCACATAGTGTTGCCGTTTGTTGATTTTCGAGCGAAGTGAAAACACACCAAAAGTGAACTGTTTCGGAGTAATTTGGGAGGAAGTGAAGTGACGATTTTTAAGCAAAATTAGGGGTGCGCGTTTTTCGATCTAGTCTATTTATAAGCCAATTTATTAATTGATTAGTAGCAAAACAAACGACGGTTATTAAATTTTTGCGCATCTAATAATACTTAAGCGTATACATATCTGATAGAGTAACTTAAGGTATTTCGATGCAAAAAAAACTTAAGTCAACAAATGGTTGAAAGAAGTTCATAATACCAGTGGCAGAAATAAATTAAACGCCTTATTTCGACCACATTTGTCTATATTTTTGTGTTTATTTAATATAAATTTTTATTTTTTTTATTAAAGACTACCTAATTTTACATATAAAGAAATTTTAAATATACAAAAAATATTCACCAAAATTTTAAACTTTTTACTCAGAAATTTAGAAAAATTTTAGGTACGCAGTTTTATAGCCCATTAAATTATATTAGGATAAAGTGTAAGTTTTAAGCAGCTACAAAACCCGTTGATGCTGAGCATTTTCTTCCTTATAAACAAATTGTCGAACATACTTTGTATGGAATAAAATGCGTGACCCCACCAACAAAATAAGTATAAACAAGTAAGAAAGTCTAAGTTCGGACGGAGCCGAACATTAAATACCCGGCGCAAGTATTAAATATATGTTTTTCTCCTTTCCGAAAACTACCGCTACATGGTAAGCCCGGTTTGGTTTTACCCCTATTTCAAACATCTTCGATAGAACGTTCAGTTAGATATAATGAGATAAACTATATAAATATATGTGGGCGGTATCACGCCTATTTCCCAAAATTCCAAACAATGTTACTTATTTTCAAGGGTTTGTTGAGTAAATTAGCGTCCTTTAATTTCGAAATATCGAAGTTTCAAGCATTTCTGAAATTTACCGTTATTTGAAAAGTGGCCGTAATTTTGGTCCGATTCCAATAACTTTCAACGTTTTGCTTTTATGTGGCAAGCACAATAACCACACCGAGTTTGGTACAAATTGGTAGGACGGTTATCGAGATACATATGAGCCAATTTTTTTAAGTCGGACGCATTTCGTAAAAAAAATGATGTCATGTCTCCGATTCGCTTCAAATTTTTTTTTCTGGGGTCTATACATGAAATAAGCTAACAAGTGTTCGAGGATTTTTTTTCTTTTTTTTTTGTTTCGGAGAAAAAATTTTGAATTTTTTTGTGATTCTGACTAATCATGTACTTCTTAAAATCGGTATATCTCGGGTCATCATATTAGGAGGTGGTTAAGGTGGTCAAGATTGTCCTAAAGCTAACTTAGCTATTAACAGTTGCACTTTTTGAAGTTGATTTGCATAGTGAAGACCAGTAAATTAGGGATTTATAATAATACCATCGTGATCCTTGTTTAATTCTCTATAAAAAACGTGGTTAAAAAAATGGGGGCTTTTCAAGAACAATTTTTAAAATATTTTTTTTTTTTATGACGAGATGGTTTAAGGCTGTACCCAATTTGGGAGAAATTGGTTGAGCCATTACAAAGATATACACAAGTAATCATAAGTGGGCGTGGCTAGTTTCGTTAAGATATCTCAATTTTTACTCGAGTTATCCTGTGCACAGACGGACGTACAGACTGACGGGCGGATGGACAGACAGTCACCGCTTAATCGATTTCTCTTTTCATTCTAATCATTTATGTATACATTTGTCTATATCTATCTCGATTCGTTTTGCCTGTTACAAACAACCGTTATGTGAACAAAGTTATAATACCCATAAGTGCGCCCGGGTATAAGAATCAAGGGTATTTTTAGCCACTTCAAACTTGCACTTTATCCTACTATAACTTAATTGGCTATAAAATTGCTACCCTAAAATTTTTCTAGAAATTCTGAGTAAAAAGTTTGAAATTTTGGTGAATATTTTTTATATTTTTATAATTTTTGTACAAATTTTGAAATGCGCATAATATCTACTCACTCGTAACTTTAGTGTCAATTTAAACTTTTTTAAAGAATACGTTCTAATATTTTTAAAACTGTAATTAAAATTTAAACCTTATATCTCAAGCTTGATAGGATTGATTGTACAAAATAAGTTGACTTTGACTGCTGATTGCGCACGGTATTATTGTTGTTTTCAAAGACATTGTCTAAAATATAACAACAAGAAAAAAGGGATTGTACCACACGTAAAAAATTAGCTTTGGCCAGAAAAACAGGCATTTCGACCAGAGTGCGATTTTTTTTAAAATTTACATATATATGGATGGATGTAATTGTAACAGTGATTGACACTTCGCGTAGAAGTGAAATTGTAGTTTGCGACACGTAAACAAAAAGAAAATCTTGCGTGCAAATAAAGCATCCACTATTGCTTGGCATTGTACAACAATCGAATCAATGCGTTAATTAGCGATTGTACGAGTATGAGTCAAAAATTAAAAAAAAAAATAAGAATAATTGCTTAACATTTAAAGCCGTTAGTTAATGGCAGAATCGCACACACCCATAAATAAAATGCGTACCAATAAAAATATCATACCAAAGTATAAATTTCCGTGCGTACCAAAAAATAAAGGGTGTACAGAGTACATGTACGTTTAAACTGCGCACGCATTTACCCAAAATATCACCAAAGCAATAATCGAATCCTCATTATTGCGCCACTTCTTTACTCCGCAACTCTGTTGTCGTCATCTTTGGGCGGTTTCTCTTTCCCTCCTAACCGCCTTTTGCTATTGCTGTTTTAATATTTGTCGTGGAGTTAAGTTACAGTTTCAATTTCAGTTTGTATTTTGTTTTGTTTCGTTATCATCTTCAACTTTTATCTGCCAACGCGGCGCAACGCTGGGAGGGTGGATAATTTTTTTCCTACTGCGTGGCATAAAAAACATAAACGCCATAACGACCTCGGCGCGTGTCCTGCGGTAATTTTAATTCACCTTACTGATGAGCTGCATAGCCTGCTAAATTGTTACATTTTAGTGTGCGTAAGTGGAAGGGAGCAGCGTAAGGCAGAATGACGGGAATGAATCGTGCACCGTGAGGCATCACCGTCAAAGATTGTTGGATGGGAATTTTTTAACTGTGAGTAATAAATAGTTTTTCTTAAACACAAAAATAGTTTCAATAGCAGTAGTTCATTATTTTTACAAAAAAAAAAAATTATGGAAATAAATAAAATTCTAAAAAGGAAACACATTTTTATTCCCGCACGTACATATGAAAGTCTAATTTCGCTCAAATTGAATGATCAACTTAACAGTGATGACTTAGGAAAACAAAGAAATTTCCTTTTTTCAGATTTCCATACATTTATGGTGATTTCGTTTCTACAAAAAAAGTTCCCTTGCACGGTGCAAAATGTGTTTGATGTTATACTCAACCCTTCTTGTCCTTGTCCCGCGAACATATTTCATAATATTATCGTATACCATCTCCCCTGACAAAGCTTTAAAGGGCAGAAAACGTTAATTTTTTACCTTACAAGAGTGAGACATTTTAAGAAACGAACACAACATTTTGCCTTTATTTTAGAATCAGACACGAAGTGAGAAAGGGGCAATCAAAATGCGACATTTTTTGGTAGAAACGAAAACACCTTTAGTTTCCGACGATTTTTGGATGCCAAATGTAAAAAAAATTCACAGCAATGAAAAGTTACCCAGGATTCAGAGTCACAATATAGTGGTCCTAAGCCGCGGATTCCCTGGCAGGCAGTAACCATTTTGATAAAAATTTGTAGTTTTAATTTTGGATACGTTTTCAGATAACTAAATATTTCGGAAAAAATATGAAAATTCCGCAATAACTCGCAAACCATAGCCAATTTGAATAAAACTATAGATATATTCAGAATCAGCCTAAATAAATTGTATTTTGTGAATGTAAATCTAAATATGTTTTCATAAATTTAGAGTATTTCCCCGAAGGTTTATCCAAAAGCACATCTTCGACAAAGCCAACTTTTTAAAAATTGAAAACGCCAAAAAATACATAGCTTTAGAGAAAACTGTAAATTACAAGTTTTTGTGTGGAATTTCCTCGAAAACCGTTTGTTTTAGGAGAATAAAATGATCTAATGGTTTTTGCAGTCAATATTTTCGTAAAAGTGATCGGTAACAAAATTTTAGCAAAAAAAGTTTCTTGAGACCTTTGACCTCTCGCAATATCTCTAGCGGCACTCGGAGCGATGGAGACTTTTTATATGTTGTTTAAAACCCCAATTCAATGAAATAATTGTCACCAACTGAGTTTATAATAACACATGTTTAAAATAAGGGCGAGGATGATCGAAAGATCTGCTGGCAAACTTTCATGCTACCAACGGCATTGGATATTTCCTTCGCCAGCACACAATTACCCTTTCGATTTCTTCCTAATCCACAGTCAATGATCTACCTTCACCGCGGCAAAACGGAGCAGCTACATATGTACATATGGCTTCGGTATAACTAATATATGTAGTTCCACTTTCAATGATATGCAATTTTTCATGAAATGATAATAAAGTGAGGACCACTGTAAGCTTTTGTATATAAGAATAAATATTCCTTTATATATTTGTATGTTATATGAATATGGTCCTACATATCTGTGTTCGTATGGAATAGTAGCTTATGTCGGGAAGCCGGCTTTAGTATAATGCGGCATTCTCTTTATGCTTTGAAGGACAAGGAATTTTTTTGATGAGACTTAATAAGAATATTGACTTGCTAGTACGGGAACTATTTATTGCACGTTTATTGGCCAATAGTTCTTCAACGGCTCAGCGCCAGTGAGTCATTCGCAATCGTATGCTGCCAATGCCGATTTATACTAAAGCCTTTCGATATAAGCTACTATTCCATACGAACACAGATATATACACATGTATTTTCTATGTACTTAAGTATACATATATAAGCATTTGCCTACATTTATTCACATTAACCACGCGCATATACATATGTACACTAGAGTGGTCCAAAAAAATAAAGTCGGAGTTTTAATGCCGGCACACCCTAGGATTGATCTATATCGAAAAAAATATACCCTTATTTTTTATTTTGAAATCCAAAAATATTTAGGGAGTGCTCAAAGCGCTCAAAGTTTTCCATATATTTTATATGGAGGAAAAACAATTTTTCGTAGAAATGGTACTAAACTCTTGAAAATCAATATTTTTCGACCGGAAAACTGTGGTTCTCTTCAGGAGACTTCCAGTATTAATATTCAATTGTTTATTTAACCATTTTTTATGATTAAAGATTTTTTATTGGTCCCCCCATTGCATTTTCCAAGGGCTTTGGAGGACCTATAAAATATAGTTACCATGAAAAAATTGTTAAAGAAACAAACAGTGGGAGTCTCCTGAAGGTAACTAAAGTTTTTCTATCGAAAAATATTGATTTTCAAGAATTCTACACTACTTCTACGAAAAGATGTTTTTTCTCCATATAAAATACATGGAAAACTTTGAGCGCTTTGAGCACTACCTAAATTATTTTTTATTTCAAAATAAAAAAATATGGGTATATTTTTTTCGGTATATAACAATCCTAGGGGGTGGCGGCATTAAAAATCCGAGCTTATTTTTTTTACATACATTTTTGGACCACTTTAATGTACATACATATGTTTATATGCATGGTGTTTGTGATGACAATTTTTTTATAAAGTTAATTGTCACATAATGGCAAGTAATCATCAGCGTAAAGGCGAAATCATCATATTGCTTGATTCGCGCGATAAGGATATTCAATTTATACTCATTGAAATTATTTCTTCAACCTTTCTGAATGTGGACATCGTATTTGTTTTTGTATTGGATTTCGATTGCTTTGCTAAGTAAGTATTTGAATGCCATTTGAACTTCCAATGTTAGTCGAATTAATTTTGTAAGAAAATATCAAATGTATGGCGTTCAAGGTGTGGCCAATTAAATTAATTGAGTAAGTATACAGTGACTCAAATAAGTGACCACGTGTTGATATTTTTTTCAATGTTTTCAAGTTAAATATTTTTTTGTTATTTTTCTATAAAAAATATTGTCTCCGCTTTAACCAAAACCATATATGTAGTACATAAATCAAAGTTTCTTACTTATAATAAATCAAGGATAATTCAATAAAGGTTCATCCAAATTTCTAAATTTTTAATCTGAATCTTTAAAACATTTTTGGGTATGCAGTTTTTTAGCTCCTTAGTGTAATAAAGCGCAAGCTTCAAACGGCTAAAAAAATTTAATTTATAAAAGCTGGCATTGATTTCTTGAATTTTTTTAATAAATGGCCTTCCGAATTTTATTTCATATGAAATTCATGATTATATGGAGAAAGCGACTTTTCAGCCACTTCAAACTTGCAGTACAAATCCAAAAATTGCCTCGAAATTCACATTAAAAAGTTCGAGATTTCGGTGAAAATTTGTTGAATTTTCCTAAATTTTGAAACATCGGTTCATATGGTTTTCAGCAAAGCTTGGACAATATTTTTATACAAAAATAACAAAATAAAAGTTCCTTGAAAAATATTGTGAATATTTAAAAAAAAAAACTCTACACGTGGTTACTTGTTTGAGCTACTGTATGTATTTATTTAAGGATGGATTCAAGGGAAGTTATCATATACTCATACTTAAGAAAAGTTTTTTTTTTTTTAATTCATTGCTACAGATAAGAGAATGGACAGCACCATTAATTCGTTGCTATTACAACCGCTTGAAAAGAAGCCGAAGAATACGACGGAATTTATAAATTTGGAATCCTAGCTAAACTTTTGCGGATATGTGAAATGACGTAAGAAAAACCTTTTAGCTACGCCCGAATCAGGAGGAGCTCTTCCGGGCCAAGACAAGGCGACTTACTTCAATGAGAATGTTGGAAAAACGCTACTCGACCCTCTCACGCCACCCTAATCAACCATATGTCTGCGATATTGCAGGCGCACATAGATGACATTGATATTGTTGGCATCAACACCAGAGCCGTAACCGCAGAATGTTCCAGCTGAGAAAAAGAATCAAATTTTGAAGATATGCCCAGCGGTGATGGAGGACAAATCAATGTACCTCTTACCAGAAACAAACGTAGCTGTTGGCAGTTTCAGGTTTAAAGTGGTTAGGCACTTTGTCTACATAGTACCCAACTTTAAATTTCAATTATATCAACCTTGAGATCAAGCGGAGAATAATTCTTTCCAACTTGTACTACTTAGGGCTAGGTTGGTAAGTGAAAATCAGATCTCTTTATCGACGAATAGATCCAGCTGCCTTGAGAGATGCGCGGAAGTCTGAGGTCTGAAAACTATAGCAGGCTAAACTTCTTCCTGCCTTGTTCCTTTTAACGTCATGGACATAGATAAGTACATAAGCAAAGAACAATTGTGCTATCTTTGGAAAGTTGTACGCATGGATGACAACGATGTGGTACAATATCGGGACAACTCCAAACAAAATTTGCGCTTTATAATACTTTAGTAAAGCCAACTAAATAATCGATCAAAAAGTTTTTTAAGAGTTTTCAAGGAAAAGGGAATAGACTAGTTGGCATGCAGTTCTTAGGGCATATTTTAGAGCTCTTTCCACTCTTGGGAATGAACCTCACAACCAGTGTTGCGGTTTTGTTATTTTTTTTTTTACTAAAATCAGTAAGTTTTTCTTTCTTTTTCTAATTTGGTAATTAATTTTTCAGTTTGGTAATTTTTCGACTCGGTTTTGCATGATTTTTATGTAGAGTAGGTAATTTATTTTCTGTTCAAACTTGATAGCGACAATGTGTGTTTCTGAAAGATTTTGCAGTGTTCATTGGCTACCGGAATAGTGTGATGTCTAACAAACTGATGCTATACCCTTCCTCGGAAGGTTGTGGTTGATCGTACCCTTCCTTACTTAATTCGTCTGCTTTTCAATTACACGTAATATTCCATTTGTTTTTGTTAATGTTGTTGGTAATGGGACGCATATAAATAGAATTCTATGTATACGGCATTCAGTCCCAGTTTATTAGAAAGACGAGAAATCGAAATTTTCGTCTGCGCCCGTAGGTAGGTAAGTAGATAGAAGTGGCTGACACCTTGGCGGCACACTTAGGCCATAGATAGAAAAGCCCATTGTGTTACCACAGTTTGGCACCGTTCAATTATCCTACCTCTTGAACCACTTCGTGTTGCTGATACATCCAATCACGCACCTTGCGTATGTATCTGAAACCTCCCTAAGGTCAGCCAGAAACGGTGAACCCAGATGACGTAGCCTAATTTCCACACCTTGCAGGGCATTTACACAAGAGATGCAAGACTTTTTCCTCCTCTTCGTCATCCTTGCAGCTCCTGCAACATCTACGGAAAGGCACGAGCCTTTCTGTATGCTTACCTATTAGACAGTACACGGTTAGAGCCCCCACAATATTAGATATATCCTCTGTTCTAAGAAAATATACCCTTCGTGAGCGCTTATGGTTCCATAAAGGTCAAGTCTGACTGGAAATTCGACAGGTACTTTGACTTCATCTTTCTTCAGCTTATTTGTATACAAATTCTCTCAGTAGCAGATTGCAATTGGCAAAAGGCATACCAATGCGTTTTTTACCAGGAAGAATCTGCTTAGTCGTGATTTTCCTTGCAAGTTCATCGGCCATGCAGTTTCCCTCTATGTCCCTATTACCAGGGACCCAAGTGAGGTGAAGTCTATTCTGCTTGGCCATCTCCTGTAGAGATAGGCGGGAATCCAGCGCAATCTTTGAATAAAACGGGAACGAGCTCAGAGCTTTCATTGCAGTTTGGTCATCACTAAAATAGGGACATCCCCTCCCATAATTTTGGTTCCAAGATTCTCAACAGCTCCCACGATAGCTGAAACTTCAGCTTGGAATACGCTGCAGTAGACCGCTAACCTAAAAGAGGTTTGTAGAGAAGGATTTCGTGAGAAAACGCCCCCTCCTACCTTACCGTCGAGTTTCGAGCCATCTGTGTGGATGTCACTACTATCGGGTGGAGTGTTGGAATCTTCCTTCCAGTCCAGCCTGCTTGCGATTCGTGTGATAAAGTTGCTTTCCGGAACCGATATCGAAGCGCAGCGGGCTTCAGGTTGCCATTGGGTTACCTCTCTTAAGCGAAGAGCAGCGAGCACTGCCATCTGCTTTCCTACCAAATCCAGTGGAGATCTAAAATAGCGTTCAGAGCATCGTTTGACGTTCCGCTTATGCAGGCCACCACCCGATCACTCCATACTGGAGGATTATACATTCAGGAAGCCGACAAAGATTGACATCAAGATATCGCAGTTATTCCAGCGAGATTACAATCCTCTATTTTAGTGACTATCGATGCAGATTATTCAGATGAAACCGTACTGTTTATTAAAATACTTGTCTGTCTTGGCCATAGCACGAACCGCATCTTGCAAGATGTTGCAGTTACTTACACCAAAGTTATTCAAGAACGGTATAGTTGGTGTGAACTCTTAAGTGAAGGTCCTCAAACTTAAAAAATGCAATGTACTGCTGTTTTTTTTGCCGCTGTAATAGAAAAGAGCAATTGTAGACTATATATCGTTGACTTAAAGACTGATATAATTGATTGACCAACTGTCTTCTGGAGCATTCTTGGTTATAAAAATTGTACGCTAATGCAGACGCTCCGTGAATTTATCAAAAAATGCAACCTATACAAATCATAACATTCTATTGAGACAATAAACAAGCTTATTGTAGTAAAACTTAACTGCACAACACACTGCGGACAGCCGTATATCATATTGTTTATTTTCTTTGAGCTTTGCGTTAATGAATCGTTGGCAGTAAGTGAATACATAAGTAGAAAAAGTGAAAATTATCCAAGTGGAAAGGTAACTGAGAAACGGAGCTGAAATAAGATGCGGTTTGTTGACGCTAAAATAACACAAAACGTTGCAGACCTACACGTTCATACACCTGCCTACCTATGCTTGTGTTTATAGAGAAAAGCAAAGTGGCACGAGCGCATGCGCAAATGAAATTAGCCAGCATTTTATGCAGCCGTGATTGCGGCTGGGTGTGCGTATTTATGCCATTGTTATCATTATTTCCGTTAATTGTGATATGCACAGACAGCGTAACAACAACTCTGCCACTGTTGATTAACAAGCATATTCAAACTATGTAATTAAAATAATTTCCATAAGCACAAACCGTCCGCACAGTGCTTGACTTCGTGGCTTTAAGCCGATCGCAATTGAAGGTTTCTATGTTTAAGTTTGTAAGATATTATGTGAATGGGTATGTGTTTGAAGTAGGGCTGGGACTATTCGTGTTTACGAATATCCCTTCGGATATTCCGGTTAATATCCGCTCGTTTGGTTATTCGGATATTCGAGACAGTGCGGGTGTCCACACCTGTCTGTTTATCAGGTTATCTGGTTATATTTTTTTTATTTAGTTTGTAACAATAAAGTATGCGATAGAATAATAATTTCAAACCAGATAACCAGGCAAGTGCGAACACCTAGAGTAGAGGTTCCCAGACTTTATTCACCGCGGCACCCTTGTTGTGCTAAAAAAATTTCGCGGCACCCCTACTCTTCAAATGTCTACGAAAGCAAGAAAACTTAATTAGAGGACTGAAATTGTTTTGAAGATTTCATTATTTCCTCTAAGTTTATTGGGCTCTTTGACAATTTTACCCTGAAATCATTTGACGCTGAAAGCTTGCTGGTGTATTTGTTTTTATGTGAGCATTTGTTGAAAATGCATTCTCACATAGAAATGTAAAAGTAAAAGTCACGAGTAGATATTTTTAATGCAATCTTGCCAACAGCAGTGGTTTCTGCATACACTTGCATCCGGAACTCTCTTGGCCTACTTCGTAGTATGTAATAATCAAAGTGCCGACTTCACTGATGTCCAATGGTTTTCAAAAGCTTAATTTGTCATCCCAGTAGGTTTAATTTTCGGGTCACATGAAAACGGGTTTGTAATCCAGCTGTAGACATCCTCCGAGTCAATGTTAGGAAAATATTCGACAATGGTTTTTTCTAAACCTTCCAAGTTAACGCTGGTAATGCGCGTCAACACCAAGAAAATAACTTTTATCAATTTTCTTAACGTTAACTACGAAGTTACATACGTTTTTCTGATTTACTTTGTTTATTTTTGAAGCTTTCATCCAAACTGCTAGATATTATAAAATATATATGTCACCAAAGAAAATCTCGACGTGCTAGAAAAAAACCAAAGATGTATTTTAATTTTGCAGGCCTCTGTTATCTTCGCAGCTTCATCCAATACAGGTTTTAAATCTTCCCAGTCGCCAGGGAATACCGAGGGATCATACAGTGACTTCTCGTGGCGTTTTCTGCCCTTGCTTCATCTTAGACATCGCTACTGCTCCATCACTGCAAATATCCGCACACTTGCTCCATTTCAAATCATTTTTATGTACAAATTTGTCGATAGCTTTCAAAATTTCGTCGCTAGTGGTGTAAGTCTCAAGTACTTCGCTCATCAAAAGTTCTTCTTCGATTTGCATTGCGAATGGGTACCTCACTACTACGATAAGAACATTCAGTTTCACTACGTCGGTACTTTCGTCAAGTTGCAAACTAAAAAAGTCACAAGTTTTCAAACTTTTTATAAGTTCGTCTGCGCTTGTTACGAGAACACAAAAAATCCGAAAATTAATCCGAAAATTAATCCGAAAACGGGAAGAAAAGTGGATGAAACGCAGATTAGGTCCACGGTGCAGCGAACAAAGGTGGCGCCGTCAGTGGTACCGCTACTTTGGTTTTGCCGATTTTGACAGTTGTGGTAACTTGTAAATAAACCTTTGTTTACAAATCAGCGAA
>NW_016157128.1:338174-367517 GCF_001687245.7 Rhagoletis zephyria | reverse complement strand
TAAAAACGGCCAGTTGTTGTCTTTTGTACAAGTAAGCAAACGAAGCAGTCGAGTTTCGCGTACGCGGTAGCCGAGTGGTGAGAGTTGCGAGCTACAAACCTGTAGCTGCCAGGTTCGATACTCGGTTGGAACGATTGCGAAAAATTTTTTGTTTTTATTATTTATTTTATATTTTTTTATTTTATTTTATTTATATATTTAATTTTACTTTATTTTATTTTCATTTGCTTTATTTTATATCACATTTCTTATTTTACTATTAGTTAATTTTAATTTTTAGAGATGAATTTTGTTAAAAATTCAACAACAACTAACTGAAAGTAACGTAAAAAAAATATAGAACTTATAAAAAAAGAATGAAAAAGAAATAAAAAAAGTATACTGGCCGTGGGACTCGAACCCACGAGCTTGCGGCTGGTTTATTCGCATTACTGCCGTCTGTAAGGGGAAAATTTTTATTTGCATTTATGCTTATTAATTCAAATTAATCTTCTCCGTCTGTCTACCATATTAGACACTAGCGGCACCCACTTTAGGAAAGCCTGACCTAGAGTTTTTAAACGGATTCGTAAAAGTATTCTCAAAAATTGCTCAATTGCACTTCATAAATATCTGTGTATATGTATGTATGTATATAAATATAAATAAATTCCTATATTTCGATTCGCAAATCCGTATATCCGGTTAATTTGTTATCGGGATATTCGGATTTTTTGATCAGATATTTGAATATCCGGGTTATGCGGATAGTAAAAAAAGCCGGATAGAACTCACACCCCTAGTTTGAAGGTATGTGGCTAAAAACTTTTGTAAGCTATTTGCTGCTGCTCTTGTTTTCCATACCCGCCAGTAGCAGTGGAGTTCATTACTGCGCACGCGCGAATTATTCCATTTGAAAAGAGTGTCAAAAGCAGACAAATTGTTGTCTACAAATAATTATTTACATACATACTATATGTACATTATATATACATACATATCTATGAACATATGGTACGAATAGGAATACAATATAATAGTCCCATAGACTTCTTCGAAAGCTTAAAAGGCCATTCAAAAGGCGCTCAAACAATTAATTAACGATTTGGTTCTGCTAATTTACCTACATAATACATGTTTAATAATTTCTGCATTAGCAAACTGAGAGTAAAAAAAAACTTACTGGGGGCAAAAGCACGCTTCATTCTTCCAAATAGAACAAACAAACAAAAATGACAAGAATTATTAAAATATCTGTTTGTATTAAATTAAGAATATTTCTTTTGCTTTGAAATGGAAATTATTTGAAAACTTTCTCATTCTACCATAAAGATCACATTTTAATTTATACATATATTAACAAGTTCTCGGTACTTGTCCTATCAAACTATGTATATGGGTGGTCATTTCGTAACCTTAACGTAGTACTAGTAAGTGGAATGATTAATTAATTTGTCAGAAATATCAGTCTTATCGGAAAGTGATGTATAGACGGTTTGTGAAGAATTTTGTTAGCTTTCATCTGCCGTATTCCATTTTCAGTTTGTTAAATTGGTTCATGCGATATAAGTGACTAAGTGGAACCACCTTTTCTTTTAAGCTGTATAACGGTAAATGGAAAATATCTCGAAAACGTACCCATAGAATAAAAAATTAAGTCGATTTTTGGAATCAGCGGGAAACTCTACATACAAATTTGATAGTGGTGTCTGGAGAACAAAAACCAGATTAAAATTTGTGATCCATGTAATTAAAAACAAGTAAGAGCAGCGCTGTCTTCGGCTATGCCAAAGACTTTATACCTTTCATGAACATCTGAAAATTTCACTTTAACAGATTACTGCATTTGAAAAAATTTATATATTCACAGCATACATAGGTAGAGGAGATACATATATAAAAAATTATATATAAACAATCACACGTATGGAAGATATACCTTATATAGCACCAATCTAGGTGATTTTCACGTTTCTAGCTGCATATATGGAGAAGTTATAACAAAGAATCTCATATCTGAACAATCAGTTGTATGGAGGCTATAGGTTATAGCGAACCGATCTTCGCCATTTTCACTGTAAGTATTTTTTTTGATAATGGGTAGAAATATTGTGAAATTCCATGTTCCCAGCTGCATATATGGTGGAGTTATAACAAAAAATCGCATTTCTGAACAATCAGTTGTATGGGAGCTATATGTTATAGTGGTCTGATTCTTCCGGTTCCGACAAATGATTAATACATTATAAAAATACACCCACCTACCATATCCTGAAAACTGAGAGAGTAGATTGCATACAAACAGACGGACAGACAGCCTGACGGACAGACGGACATGGCTAAATCGACTCAGCTCGATGTTGTGATCATTTAAGTATACATTTTAAAGATCTATCTCTTCTTATTCTTGTACATACAAACATCGGACCAAAGTTATAATACCATTTCATGGTAATGAAAGGTATAAAAAGGATCTGTCCAGCACCTTCGCCTTGACGTGCGGGCTGTGTCGGAGCCACAGCCGCTAAACTTAAAAGTAGAATATGACCACATTCAAGTTAAAAACAGCACATGAAATATTCGTTTTGATTGTATTGAATTGAATTTAATAAATCAATACGAAATGCAATATATTAATAGTTAGCAATAGAGAAGTAGATCTAAATTAACTTCAATCATATGTACCATCAGCTTATAAACAGATATATGCCGTGACGTGTCTCACTACTTCGATTCATTTTCCTTTCCTTTCATATTGCAGAAATTTGTATTATTTTTTTATATTAGCCTAGGACGCCGTATTAGTATTCTTCTTCGTGTTCGTGCTCGTCTTCGCATTATCTTCGTCTTCGGATTTGTGCATACGTTAACTAAGACTTCTGAAAGAGCTGGCAACCGTCCTAAATATATTTAAGAAATAAGGAAATCTCTTGCGTCTGATATGTAATACCTATGTACATATTTCATGTGCCTGATGAATTAAGTCAAATTTTAGTTTTTAAATACGTGACAACACTTCTGAATACAGTTCAGAAATAAAGCCTTTTTAAACCTATTTCATTTGATACCCATATTTTTAATAATTGCTTTAACTTGTTAAATAACTTGAGTTCACCTTTTTAAACAGGTGGCAACCCTCTTTAATATTCTAAATATTCAAACTAAGGATATATTACCACCTTCGTTACACGCCATTTTTTAATATTTAATTTAGCTAATGCATACTTTATTTAAATTCTAATTTTAAATCAAGTGGCAACCCTATTCAAAATATTTTAAAACCAAAACCTTGTTAAACTTTTTTCGACTGACACACGTATTGCGATGCATTTGCAATTGTGTATTTAATTTCCTTAATTTAAGTTGAATTGAATTTCTAAAACATATGGCAACTTTTTGAAATAAAGTTCAGAAAAAACCATTTTTAACCCATGCCAATTTATACCCATACTTAAATAATTCATTTGACTTATTAAATAATTTGAGTTTACCCGGATTATTAAAGTGGAAAAATGTAAGTTCTTTTCGTCACGTCTTGATCCTGTACTTCCACCAGGTGCCTTGTGGCGAAATCTAAAAAGTCTACGTGTATGTGGTAAAGTTGTGCCAGATATTCCTAACATAACGTACGCGACAGATTTTTCCCCATACAATATTTTTACTAGTAACACATACTAAATAAAATTTTTTTAGTTCTTCTCTCCACCGTTTCGCGTTTTCAAAACCTTTTTTCCGCCATCTGAATACGAAATTTAAAGTTATAAAGCCGTTTGAATTCATTTGCTTGCATTTTCGGTTAACATTTTCATGGAAACACGCATATAAGTGAAAGTCCGTGAATCATGGGAGTTTTTCTTTTCTTTAAAAATTCCTAAACTAAGCTAAATAATGTACCTTTACAATACTTTCATATTTTAGGAGAAATTATCTCTGGCTAGGTTTATATTAAAAAAAAAAACAATAACAATAATAAATAATTTCATTTTCATGGAAACACCCATATGCATACCTTTAGACAAAAGTCAACTAACGCTGCTCTGTTCGCTTGACTTTTCGAAAGCATTCGACTCAGTTGACCACACATTGCTAAGTTGGAGACTCCAACAATACTTTGGATTTGGTGATGGCGCGGAAGATTACCGGAAGTTACTTGACAGAACCCAGTATCTTTGCACGGGACAAGATGTTTCGCAGCCAAGAAGAATAACCAATGGTGTTCCATACTTGGTCCTTTACTATTTAGTCTCTGTGTTAATGATGTGTTCTATGTATGCACATTTGTAAGTATGCATACATAAGCTGATGATATTCAACTGTATTTGTCGAGTAAATAGTTTTAGTGATACAAGTGATCTCTGTTTTAAAATAAATAGTGACTTATCATGTTTGTCTGTGAGTAAAATCACGAGTCTTGGCTTTGCCATTAACTCCATTCTTACTGGTATCGACCACATTAACTCTGCTGTGCGTAATTTAAGACAGTCGTGCACTATACGCCTCTTCAAATTAGAATAAAACTTGCCAGCTAACTCATACTGCCACTTATAACTTACTCAGAGTTAGTTTACAACAAACTAGATTCTAGATCTGCTCATAAAATTCAAATTTCTTTCAATCACGTCACTCGTTATGTTTATGGCTCGCACAGATTTGACCATATATGTATGTATCTGCTAGGAGGTCCTATCTTTTAGGCTGTAATATTCTTGATTATCAGAAGGCTAGAAGTTCCATTTTCCTTTTCCGTCCGATGTCAGTAAGAACACCGTCATATTTGTATGATAAACTTGTATTTAGTAAATCTTTCAGTTCATGTACCTTAACTGTAACCAGTTTTAATTATGTAATCTCTACAAGACTGTTTTTTGTCAACACCATACGTATCTGGAATTCTATTCCGGCTACTGTTGGAAAGACTCTTAACCAAAACTAGGCGACTTCTTTATAGTTATTTCTCTAATAATAAAACCCAAATTTGGTATTTATTTATTTATTTAACTGACTATCTATAATAAAGGTAAGGTACTTCTCTATTAACTTTGTAACTGTACTATTTATTTATATTTCCCTCATTTTTAATTTATATATGCATACATGTAATTAGGAAATTATTTAGACGTTATCGCACTCGTGTGTCTTTTGTTTGTAATAATTATTGTTTGTTGTACTATAAAAGATAAGACATCTTATTTTACTAATTATAATCACTGAAATCAAATGAAAGGAAATGAAAAAAAAAAATATTTCTTTCAAATCTTGTAGGACCTTTAAAGAGAACCCTTCATGATATCAACCTCACAACAAGTGCTGCTTTTATAAAAGCTTAAGCCTCTGCTAGCTTACAACTACACGCATTTCCTTGTATTTTGCTCAAGGTGTCCACAGAACACAGAAGAACATTAATTTAGGCAATTAGAATTTCGCATTCTATTTATCTGTAAACGCGAAATTTACATAATTTACTTTAACAGTAGCACATACGAACATAGCAGCAATGTGGTATGTACATTTCTGGTAATACTGCCACATATTTATTATCACGAGCACTTGACAATATTAACTCGTTGTGATAGTAATCATTATATGCGCAGACAACAAGAAAGCTTTTGTTAAGGGAATATCATCGCCTGGCATCTTTGGATACGAAATTAATAGATTGAGATCATCATCGAAGGAAATCAGTTCATCGCACCGAGTACATCCATATGAATAGTCGTATGTGAACCCACCGTAGATGAAGCTCATTATGTGTATTAAACAAAAGTGATAATGCTAATGATACGAAGAATAGCACTAAGTGGAAAATAAAAGCAAGGAGACAACCGATAAAAAAAAAACTGGACCTTTTCTAGTTTTTATGACTTTAAGAAAGCAATCTCTGCCACAACAGTAGAAGTGAAGATAGGACTAAAATGTACTTGAATGTGGGCAGATGGAGCTGCAGCAGCGACAGAAGGTGGATCAGCAGTAACTGCAGCTTAACGTGGTATCTACACCCACATCACCTATAAGTGGCAATACAAGATCGCCCGATAAATATTCGCAGATCACGTATCTGATCCTTTTTTGTTGCAATGCTTAGTGTGCGCTGTTTGCTCACTGCTGCTGCCGGTGCCGGTGCTGCTGAAATCATGAAGCTAGTGATCATTTAAGTTTAACGAAGGCAAAATGTGTTTATGGTTGGACACGCGCAAACCACGATCAACACGATATAAATATTGGTGAACATATTTACAGCCGTAAGCGTTAATATGTACGTAAATATCTTTATATCGACCTAAAGCCTGCGACAAAATATAACACCTTCATATTATGACCAGAACCTTTAGAAACTTTAATTTTATACCTTGCACAAAAATTAGAAAAATCCAAGAAAGTTTTGTTATGCAATTTAACATTTTATTAAATCTTAGTTGCATGTTTGCAGTTGCTAAAAAGTTTCGTAGATTTTTGCAATTAATTTTTTATTTTTTGCTGACGATGTCACTCACGTATTTTCTTCCATACAAAGTATGTTCGACAACTTTTCGGAAGTCTGACGAGGAAAAAAGCAGCACTAATTTCTACCATTTGTAAACTATTGTTTTTTACAATAGTTTTTCATTAAAAACTACCCAAACTCAATAAAATTGTCTTTTTTTTCAATTGTTACTAGGCAAGAAAAGGCAAAGCAAAAAATAATGAACGTTAAAAAAAGGAGAATAATCAAAACTGGTCCAAATGTTGAGGTGCTATCATTTTGTCGCAGGCTGTATGAATAATCACAGAGCCAGGAGTACAAAAAAAAAAGCCGGAACATTGTTCATATTCATATCTAAGCGTAGGACTCTAGCAAGGCGTTCATTTACTTTTACTACTTACATACATACATGCATATGGTATAATATATATATATGTATCGAGTAAAATTTCTGCAATTTCTTTTACATTAATTCATCTGAGAACGAGCAAATTGTAGCCTAGTAAAATTGTATACAATGCTACTCTAAGGCATTCCAATGCTTTCAATTCTCTTTAACCCGTGAGGTCGTGTGTTCGAGTCCCAATTTTAGTTGAATTTTCAGCTTCTAAACATGAGTCTAAGGTACGTGGATATGTTGTACACTTATGGCCTTATTCATAAAAAATAAAGTAGGTTTAAAGAGCTTTGTAAAGTGCATTTTCGATTTATGAAGCAGTTAAAGTATTTTTTTATTTTTTATGAATTTGGTGTTATTTTAGTGCGTGCATTATATTTTCCCATTTTGCGCGGTTGAAGGCGTTGCGAACACCAAACCCAACAAAACTTTTACTTGAAGTATGAATTGACGCTATAATTTTTGTTCAAATGCGTCACTTATCCAATTTTATCCGGGCGTCACTGAGCCGTCACTCAGTTCTCCTTTGCTCTGCAACCAATTATGTATCTACTACTAATGTGTTTTAACTCTACAGAATCTTCTCTTTCATTTGATACCCATACTAGTTTCTTAAGTATATTGCAGTGATATTTTTAAATCATTTTTTGAATCACTCATATCTTTCAAATTTCCTTTTAAAAATTGTGACGTCAGAGAGAAGAATTAAGAACGCAATTTTACTATATTTGGCCATTGGTTTGGCGAATATATTAATTCGTTTTGTGTGCAAAATCGCCTGCCTGCTACACATTTATAAAAAAAATGTTAAATATTAAATAAACAAAAGAAATATAGCCAAAACTGGTCAACATAAAGCGTTTCTATTATTGCCACCAGTGTAAATTACAAATCCCGAAAATTCCGGGATTCTAGGTAAATAATCCCGGAATTTTCGAGATTTAAAAAAGACCGGGATCCCGGGATTAACATTCTTAGTATCTACATACAGTAAAACCCGCTTAAACACCTCACGAAAATGTCACCTTTTTGAGGTACTTAGGCGGGTTAGGTACTTAAAAGAACCCGCTTAAGTACCTCGATGCGGGTAATTAAGCGAACATAATTATTGATGTAGCTATATCTTCTTGTTAACTTACATAATTAAATCCTTGAATAAAACATACACATTTAATGATAATTTAAACATATAAACAAAAACTTTTTAAAAAATCGATAAAGCAGTGTCATTGATTATAGATATTTATACATACATAGAGTGGTAGGTAAATCTATCATTTCGGACCAAATTCAAAATGATGTTATTCGCCCCTTATATTTATTTGTTAGTTTTTAAAATTTTTCAATTAAAACACAGTTCATTCCCTAACAAATACCATACCATGGAAAAAAATTTTTTTACTATCAAACTTTCTTAAATCAGTTTGCAGCTCTCAAGAAAAATATGTTAGGATATTTATTTCTTCAAGAAAATTTACAACCAATAGGAATAATGAAAAATATTTCTTGTAATTTTTCTTAAGACCTACAAACAGCCCTCAAACATAAGCTTAAAACTTTGTAGAACACTGGAAAAAAATGCATCAAAATTTCAAACTTTTTTCTCAGAAGTGTTTATAGCCCATTCAAATTGCCGTTGATTTCATTTTTTTTTGCCGAACGTGTTGCGGGAGCACTTTAAAGGGGAAAATTATAAGTAAAATGGTAAATGGGTTACAAAAAATTTATGTACTTAGGCGGGTTGGGTAAATAAGCTGCGAGGTACTTAAGAGAGGGATTTTTTAAGCTGGTGTACAATTGCAAACTAATCGAACTACCATCGTACACACATTTGCACTTAGCAAATGATATCACCGTGCGACAGTCAATTTTACTCACGACAAAATCAATATATTCACCAAACTGGGGGCCGAATATGGTAAAACTGCGTTTTAAGTTATTCTCTCTGACGTCAGGATTTTTTTTTAAAGGGACTTCGAAATTTCTAGAATAAGATTGAATAAAAAAATTGTTCAAAATATTTGGTGCATTGTAGAACAACAATATGGGTATCAATTAAAAGGAAAACTTCTGTAGAATAGAAAAAAAAATTAATTTTTGGGTGCACCAGGACGAAAATGTCCTTTTAAAACTGTATCCTTGAGTATCCTTGGAAATTATTTGTGAAAAGATTTGGGTTGGATGTTAAACTACGTGTCAGTCAGTGGCGGATGCACGGGGGGTGGTTTAATATGGCGCATATGTATTTATAATATGGCGTCTATGTATTAAAATACCCCGCGTGGGTCCGCCACTGACTGACACGTAGTTTAACCCCAATCGGTTAGTAATTTTTTTTTTATTTTTTTTTTTTATATGAAAAAAAGATATTTTTTCCTTTTAAATGTTTCTTCTCAAATTTTTACATACGAAGTATATAAATACGCAAATCAGAAGAATGGGGGTTTAATCAAGTTCACAACGTTACACATATTTTAAAAATCAGTTCAAAACTGTTTGAAATATAAGGTTTTTAATTTTTCGAAGACCCGACCTTTGACCCTTTATAGCACCTATAATATAAGTTTGCACAAAAAAGTTATACACCATTTATATAAGAGCAAAAGGCGGACTACGTCTATATTTTTAGTTTATTCGTTATTTACATACATATATGTAATAATAAAAAATATTTTTTTACCAAAGGTCCTATTTCCAACTTCGAAGGCCCTTATCTCGATTTCGGAGGCTAACTTCGAAAAACGGAGAAATTACTTTTTTACCTGTGACTCAATCTCTTAAAAAAAATGTGTTTGGTCCAATACTCAGCCGAGTACTGTACAGTGTAATGAATCCAGTATCTTCATTTATGTTTGTATGTATATTGTAACTATCAATATTTTATAAAGATAAGTATAAACATTTTTTTATCTAAACAAGTAAAGTTAGATGGACGAAATTCGAGGATGTGGTAGTTTACATATTAGTCCTTGACGTATATATTTTTTTAAAATAAATATTGGAATTTTCCAAGGATATTCAAGGATAAAGTTTTAAAAGGACATTTTCAACACTTATTCGTTCTAGTGCACCAAAAAATTTATTTTTTTTCAATTCTAAAGATTTTTTTCTTTTAATTGACACCTATATTGTTACTCTACAATGCCCCAAATCTTTTAAGTAATTTTTTTTTAATTCAATCAAGAAAAAATAAAAACGCAGTTTAACATACCATCTGGCTTTTAGTTTTGTAGATACATATATTGATTTTTTTCGTGTGTTTTAAAATTTTTTGGTTTTTGTCGCACGGTGTATTAGTAGCAATTCTGGCACCCGTATTTCGAGGTCCCCAGATGCAAACATATGTACATTTGTATGTATATACATATGTACAAACAAAATTGTTTGCGGTTGTATGAACATACATACATACATATGTATGGATATACATATCTACGGCGGGCAGCAGTGTTTATACGCCTATGAATATGTATGAACTCGCGGCTTGTAATAAATATTGGCATTAGAAAAATGGTGAGACGTTTTTGCAATTGATTTGTAATAATGTGGACTTTTGCAAGCAAGCCTTCCCATGAAGGCAAGTCCGCATACAAATGTGCCTACTACATACTACTGTGTTCTCATAAGCCTGGTGAGAAGCTATGCACGACTATGTCTATAGATTTGTGTATACACATATGTATGTATGTATATGTATGTATATGCGAATGCATGCATATGAATATGTACATTTGTGGCGACTGGGTAACAAGTGGCCATTTTAAGTGTTGTCCTCTTTGCATTTTATTTGCTTTAATTCATACATATTTATTTACAATCGTACATACAGTGATATAAGTAAACAATATCTGCATTTATGTATGTATATATTTTGTATGCTTAAAAGTATGTATGTAAGTGCGCTTGTATGCATACGTACATAAGTGCACGTCTGGGACAACCAATCAATCAAGTTTTTTATGCAACAACAAGATCAGCACAAGCGCGGTAGCAATTCGCCAACAGCAGCAACAGCAAAGCCGCAACGATGTCATATGCAGAAAGCAGGACTTGATGTTTGTTTGTACATATAGATATTTATCGATTTGTAGCTTTGAATTCGTAATGTTGAGGCTTGGCAATGCTACATATGCATTGCAAGGCAATGTGATGCGATGCGATGCGATGCAAAGAATCAAGCAGATAAGCGGAGTCAAAAAAATTTACATTGCAAGGTGCAAGATGAGCAAATGTTGCTGGAGAACACGACGCAATCCAATGACAGCGAAAATGATGTCTGTGGCGGCCATTGGACGCCGTCTATCCTGCTGTCGCTGTCGTCGTCGCCATCACCGTTGTCATCATCGCCATTGCCACAGCCATAGTCGCAGCCATAGCCGTCTCTGCCATCAGTTTCCCATCATTGCTGCACAGTGGCAATGATGCCGCCATCTGCATTTAGCATTTGACGTGCTGCCACATTATCGAATACTTTTATCTTTGTGACTTTTTCTACCACTCTGCGTAGTTAACGTGAGTGCGTTTGTTTTTTATTAATTAATACTTGCATGAATAAACTGCTTACGAACAAAAATATGTACATATGTATGTATGTATGTGCATGCGTTCAGGCTGCGTTTATGTGCATAAATGCAGGTATGTAGTTTTTTTGCGAGTGCGTACAGTAACTTTGATTTGAAATCGTATGTTGAATAAGTTTTTTCTATTTACATAATTTATTAGATAGATACATATTTATTAATATACCCTGCAGTAATTCGGAATCACCCTAGGTTAGCCCTTAGATAGTCCCTATTGTTACCTGTACTAGGCCCTCAATTTAATTTAAACCACCAAAATTGATTACTCAAATACCGAGGTCTTTGACTAAAGACACTTGAAAGAAAACTTTTTTCCTACCTCCAACTTGAATATGGACCACTTTACGATTGAAAAGTATTCACATAAATCAAGTATGTTAAGAATGTACTTATGATTACATGTACATAAGACTGCTTCATATATAAGTACATATAAAAAAAATAAGTGTTTCCATTGAAATTATAAATTATATTATGTATGTTTTAAGGTTTTCACCATAATATCTCGGAAAAATATTAAAATTTACGTGAGCTTGACCGATTTGGAAATACCTCCAAAAATTTAGTTGTTTATGAATAAAAATAGTGTTTTTTTTAAGGATTTTTTTAAAAAAATCACCTCAGAAGAAAAACCTGTTTAAGCTTACGAAACTTGCATAAAAATACTAGAAATTTGTTTTTACAAAATCATTATGATAATATTTATGATGCTGTTTTTGAACATTTATCAGTTTTCCGATTAGTTTAAGAAAAACTTGAATAACTTAGCCAAAAACTTTACCGATTTACACTTATGAGGTATCATTGGAAAGGTATGTGCTCACCTTTTTTATTTATTTGCAAATAGACTCACTCAAAGTATGAAAAAAGGTAAGATGAACGAGTGTCATTCCAAGTTGAATTAAGATGTGTTGATATTTGAAAAAAAAACATTGGGACGCGAATGAGTTTATTTGCATATAAATAAAATACTTTTCCACTGATGCCTCATAAGTCTAAATCGGTATATGTAGTTTTGGGCCAGTCATTCAAGTTTTTCATAAATATATCTTTGAAAAAAATTTCATTATTAAGTTTCTAAATCGGTCCAGCTCACGTACATCCTAATACTTTTCCGAAATATTTCGGATAAAGTTTTCGATCATACTAAATTTCTTAATCTTGAAAGTGTTGCAGCCTAATATACATATCGTTATCTTAGTTCACAAAGGCCCTAACCAACAAATTTTTTATTTTACAGGAGAAGCAAACAAACTTATGAAAATAGTATCAAACGCAGGTAGGGCTTTTTACAAAATGGTATCGTACTCCAATGTTTTTGGTACTAACACTTTTAACTTTTTGCTGAAGGTGTATTTTAATACATCTTACATCTTTGTGAATGAAGGTGACGATATGTAAGTATATATATAAATGACTTGGATATTGATTAATAAATTTGAAAATATTTAATTACAACCGACTAAAACGCACCGTGCCCCAAATAGAGTGCAACGAAAACACGTTGTCCGTCTAATACCTTGTGGGCACCTCTTTCATCGGCAGTGCATTCAACCAACTACCAGCAGCGTTAATGGAACGTGTCCTATTTGTCGTGAAGTCGCAGAATGTATGAACCTAATATAACTACAGATTAATAAATTTATCCTTGTGTAGCTACAAATTAAACTTCCATTGTTGTTTTAATCTTTATAGATGCTGAAGAATGCGTCCGAGAAATTTAGCGGAAAAATCCTCGGAAGATCGCAATAGAATTGTTGCTGTGGCCACGCGTGGGGAGGATTGGGTAACACTGGCGACTACCCTAGGCATTGTCTAAAAAACTCTCTGGTGTGCAAAACCAGTCGAGGTGGGCACCAAATAAAAGGAGGGGCGAAACCAAAAATGGTACAGCGGGAAGAAATTGATTCTATATTGACATGGATAGAAGAAAACTGTAGCATTACTCTGACTGCAATATCAGCAGGCATACAGATTATTATATCTCGCTCAGCCATTGGTAATCACTTCGAAGGTTAGATGAACACCTGCAAAGCTTCAAAAATGAAGCATGTGGTAGGAGCAGATGAACCACCTGAGCGATTTAGTTTTTGTATGCGACAATGCTCCAAGACACTCCAGAATTGAAAATGCTCTGGCTGATGCTTCCAATGAACGAGCACGAGTGGAAAAGCTGGTGGATGACGCCAAAAAATTCCAAAACCAAGAATAAAAAAAAAAATCTAATTCTGTTTCGAACCGAAATGAAGGATTTGTATCATTGTGTAATACATACTTACAAACCCCATTATGCGCACGGAAAGGTGCTTGTGACGAAATCGGAGCTAATTTGAAACGAGAAGCAAGACGTGGAAGTTAGCAACGAAACGACGGTATTTTTTAGTGGAAAGTCAACAAAGTTTCGAGCGCTCAACAAATACTTTTTGTCACATCGCTAAACATCATTCAGATTGAAAGTTGTTGTGATGATTCTTCGAAAAAATGCGTTTGTGGATCAATCCAAAATCTCAGAACATTCGCTTTACTCAAAGAGAAACAGACAAAGCAGTAAAAAGAGAGCACAGTCGACTAAAAAACTAAATAAAAAATCTCCAAAGACTTCAATTTAATATGGTAAATAACATTTACGAACCAGTGATAAAAAATGAATGTGCATTGTGGCATATCCGGCCGTTTCGGAAGCAGCCGGCACCTTAAGCGCAGTCGATTGATTTTCGGCACTTTTTTGCGTAACTCAATGCAACTAATATGCATATATGTATTTCTTTCGCATCCGCAATTAAAAATATTTTTTTACTTTTATCGTATGTGCTTAAACTGATAAATGATATAACCACAGAAATTAGAGCAGAAGAAGCTCGCATTCACATTCTGCATATGAGCAAATCTCACGAGTTGTTATATTTTTCGGCACAAACATGTTTATGGTCGAAAATGGAGTCACACTTATCTTAGAAAATGCATTATCTTCAGTTTTGTATAAAGAACAAGATTCCAACGCAAAATTGTATTTAAATGAAGTTGCGTATGTAACGTATACGTCCCGTAGCGCCATACGCAGTCATCTAACACGTTTACTCGCACGCCTTAACCAAAAAGTCACATTATTTGAAAGTAATTAAATATTGGCGTGGGAAATTTTTGTACACAGCATTCCTTATGCGCATATATAAATACTTATTTCTTCATACCTATAATAAATTAAGAATGAATTTCGTGGGTGCCAACAAAAATTGTAAATAGTTTCTCATGAATATGAATATTCTATTTGAAAACTTCCCGAAGTTATATACCGTTGAAGTGCAAGTTTCGAGTTGGTAAAAAATCCCGTTGATCTGAGCCGGTATAACATTTAAATGACATATACATAAATAGTGTATTCTTATAATTTGGGACGTTTTGATTGATCCAGAAAAATATTTTGACCAAAGAAGGGAAGAAGTAATTTTTTTACGTGTAATTCATATAGGAAAAATAAACACTCGATGCGCGAGCTCCTAGAATTACCGTAGAATGGGGAGCAGCGTTCGGACCACTGAAACTCGATTCGAGAGTAAATGATTCGAAAAATCGGAGAAAAAACGAAATTTCCGGAGCAGATTAACATTTTTTTTTATTAAACGGTATGTATAGGGAAGAATTGTTACATCTTTAGGTACTTTTTCAATTCATAAAATTTTTTTCAATACTAACGCATTATTTTGCATATGTATATAAGTATGTATGTATGTATATAAATATCGTATGAGAAAATGCCCAAATTTTATAGGAGAGAGTAGAACTTATCTTATTTCAAGACGGATCTCTTTTTTATCCCTAATTATCTCTTCTTCTTGTATCTAAGTACCGATATTTTCGTAAAAATGGATAAGGGCTTGATGTCGGGAGCTTCCGATGAGCAAAATCTTTTTTGGCGGAAATGTTAGTAAGGAGGTTTTGCAGAACCACGATACGCGGTTTTGTACTTTGAACGACGATATGTACATTACAGGTGGTCTTTTAATTCATCACAATAGGAAACGGAATGCTTGTAAATAAACTTAATCTCTAAATAGTATTCAAAGCAAACTTTTCATCAATAAATTTATAATAAAAAAAATAAGTAAGTTATCAGACGACGTATAAATTTCTGACCTTTGGTTTAACTGTCAACTGTTTCGACAATAAGCATGTTCCTGTATTTATTTTTAATGAGATTCATCTCTGAAAAAGTAAAAAAATCTGAGTATATTTTAGGTCAAGCGGAGTAGGAAGTAGATTTTAAATTTAAAAAAGAAGTCGGAGTAAACCTACTCCGATCGGAGCAAAGTCCAGACGCTGGTGGATAGATTCATGGTGGATCATTACTTTTCCAAATACTAAAATCTGTGTTGTATTCCGGTCGCATTGCAGAATTTTTATTTTTTCATGTGGTCTAATGGGCATCCATTGCTTTAATAAATACAATAAGAAGTTGTGTATCTTGTTATTTTTTAAAATATTATAAAAACTTTATATTACCGGTTAGATTCTTGTACGTTTATTTACTCATTGATGAAGCATTTAGACGTCTTTTTAGTTTAAACGATTTTGGGGACGGTTTGTAGCCTTGTTAGAAATTAATAGAGCACTCTTAAATCCTGGAGCAGAGTGAATTCATTTGCCCACAAACTGTTGCAACACGGTTGTCAAATAGTCCGAAAATTTCCATTGCACATTGTATTTTATTCTGAAGATCGAAGCGAGTCCTGACACAAGTTGTATTGAAACAAGTTAAATAAAAGCTTGTAAAAATATGAAAGAACATGCGCAGAAATACGAGGTTTCTTGATGTGTTTCATAGATAAAGTACTTATGTATATTTTTTCAGCCAGATGCAAACTATGCTTTCGAATTTTAACAAAACATCACCTAATTTTTTACAAAATTGTGCAATTAAAAAAAAGTAATTATGTGGCAATAAACATAACACGTATTTAGTTTATTTTCAACCAACTTCAAAAAAAAAAGAGTTGGTTATCAATTCGTCGGAATATCTTTTATTTATTTTTTGGTATGTTGCCGCATAACTTTGGACCACGTTAACAGATTTCGATAATTCGTTTTTCGTCGGAAAGGTGGTACCGTCCAATACTAATTTTGTTCAGATCCGATGATTGGATCATGAAAAAATTAATTCTAAAACTAAATTTTTATGTAGGCATTGAAGTCGGTTGTGTTTTTTAACTAAAACTTGTTGCTATTTGTGTTTTTTTTTTACTTTTTTATTTTTCAGTAGTAATGGTTTTTATTACCACTTGCAGAAAAAAGGTAGCAGAACTTTGAGCGATTTAGCGCGTGTTTTTTTTGTATCAAGGATGCGCATTCTTTTAATATACTGTAATAATACGAGTTCAGTTAAAAAACTCGATTTACAAGTGCGTACATCGGAAAACAGCGAAAATTATGACAAATCACTATTTATTCGACTTTGAGCGCTATTCTTTCATTTATGAAGTTTAGTAAAACTCACTCGGGTTCGTTGAATACACAGGCCAACTAAAATGGAAAACAATTTTGGTGCGACAAATGTTAAAGCTATAGACTTTTTTGTGCTGATTACGAATCCATAATTATACAGTTTTCATAAAGCTCAGATTTTGAGACAAACGAGGTCAAAAAATCGGGGTTTTGCCATATTTGAGAAGCTCGAGCAAAGAAACAAAAGGTAATAGATAGAACCTTTCACTTAAGCTTAAATTAAAGCTAGAACTCTCGACTACTATCCCTGAAAATACCATTCCAGCACTTTGACCTGTTGGTTACTTATAGGCATTTATTGAACAATACAAAAATACCACTAAATAATTGGACGTTAATTTTTTCTCAAATACACCATTTCTTGTGGGTGTTTTTCCGATTCATAGGCCAACGAGCACTAAGTGGTAAGTCACATCGTTTCGTTAATTAAAATTAAATGAATTTGTATTTTATCTTGTCTTTGATCTTTCAATTCAATTATATTGAAATAAATTAAAAGCGTTCAATTGAATAATTAGACCGCATCCATACCGACCGCCTCATAACCGCCGCTATGGTCAAAAGCATCTGCGCCTCTGGACGTTTGCTAAAGTGGCTTCGTATCGATCGACGTGTATTGGGCTGGCGCAATGTGTCGGGTTATCGATTTCATTTACTCAAGAGGGGCATTTGTTTCGAAATTTGTTCCGAGTAAGGCTTAAGAAATTCAAACTCATGTCGGCTAGCATATTTGCTGTGGATGTCGCCGACGCGTCGTTGCACTCCTATGTAACTGTATACATACATATATACTCTGTTGTTTGGTAACGCGTCAGCTGCATAATTATTGTGGGAATATTTGCTCACTATATTGAGTACTTTTTTATTGATTTCGATGACAAATTAACATTGTCTCATACAAATCTTCATTTAAATGGATACGTCCTTATGCGCCAGCCCAGGCGTACATACATATGTACATACGTACAAACATAAATACAAAGAATTAAACATCCGATATTTGTACTATTTAATACAGATGTGGGCTCACGAATCTACGTATGTATGTATGTTCGAAAATGAAGCGCGGGTGTTTAAATAATTTTATTGAATTTTTATAGTAGGAAAGCTATTATCCAATATTAGACAATTGGAACCAATTCAAAACAGTTAACCAAATGACGGCGCTTAAAAGAATTTGCGAGTTAATTATGCAAATGCAAAACGAGTTAAAAGTGAATTTTTTTGTGCATATGCATTTATGAAAATACATACAAAGGAATCTACAATACGACTTAACACGTTGCCTTTGGTTGGGTGATTTGTGGATCCACAATTAGCAAACTCGATCCTGCAAATACAATGGCAGTCAAAATAATATCTTGGAATGGAAGGGTTGCGGTGTGGAGATCGGAATTTCTTTTTACATAGTACTATTACTTTCAGTCAAACCGTTTCAATAGCGTTAGAGGTATCATCAGATGAGTAAGCTCATCTGGAGGAGAAAAATCGACTATGGAGAAAATTGAGTTTCGTGTCCCGATTGATTTTGTATGTGGAATTAGTTATGGGGTTGCTCATAAGGAAAAAGACAATAATGGAATTCATGAAACGTCACGAAGTTGTTGCAAAGGTTGTATTTGTTGAGAAATTTGCCCCCTACGAGCTGGGGAGGGCGCAAGCCTAAAATTTCAAAGTTTCATTGTAAGTTTCTTTCTATGCATTTCATAATCAATTTCCAATTCAAAAAATTAATGGAATAAATAAAAATGTTACATGCATTTCGGTAGTTTTTATCAACTTTGAACATGGTTTTTAGCTTACTTTTGCTACTCTGATAAATTTTGTTTATCAACAGCTGATTGGTGCTTTTTTCCTACACAAAAAATAAGTCCTAACAGAAAATTTAATGATTTTTACATAATCATATCGCTCATTTACTTAAACAATAATCATTATTATATTGAAATTTTTAATAATTATCTATTAATTTTTAATATTTTCTACATAGTTTGCACTTTTAATTTAGGTTTGCATATGCTTAGCGTTCACAGAGGTTTTGTAGAAAAAAAAAAAAGTGAAATCATCACTGAAACAATTTAACGATTTGCAGGAGACCCTTCAAAACTACATATTGTTCAAATAAAAAATAATGAAGGAATGACAATTTTGGTTAATGACGATGCCGCATTTTAAAATTTGTATACAATTAAGGTACAGTGCAGGTCCAGTATAACGAACTTTCGGAATAACGAATTTTAGGTTTAACGAATCATAAAAATTACCCCAATGACGCTTCTTATTACGAACGCGAACGATTTTTATTATTCGATATAACGAACACTTCGCAAGAAGATGCAAAAATTTACAGTAATTTACCACAAAGCGTTCCCATACTCGGTTCTCTGCCAAAGTAGTACAAAAAAATTGGAGAGTAAAATCGGTCGTCTCTTTGTCAGGTAAAGTATCAAACCATTAGCTTTTCAGGTTTTTTCAAACTAATTAAAGTGCATCTGCATTTTCACCTTATAAAATATATCGCAGAGAAGGAATATCAAATTCTGTAAGTATTTTTGTCAATTTGATTGTGTACTTGTGTATAATTAAGCTGATCGCCAAGTGATAAAAAGACTGCTATGTAAACAAAAAATGGAGTCTACGGTGTATTTGACAGTTTTAACAGTTTTACCTGAAAAGCGTTCCCGTCCTTTTTGGTTTTCTCTCTCTGAGAGCAATTTCGCTTTTTGACAGTTTTACAAGTTTTATCCAGAAAAGTTTAGGGACGAAACTCATTTTTTTGGCTGAAACTTCGCGCTCTTTACAAAAGCAAAGGTTTCATTAAGTCGACGGTAGTTTAACTACAGAAAATATGTATTTACAGATGTAGTTTGTTTTAACATCAGTTTACTTTTAGTATTAGGGCATTCGCAAAAAATCGCAATGGAGAAAAGCTTTGAAACTGATAATAAACGAGAGATTGAAGACTTCTTCTGTAAAAAAATAATTATGTGCATTATATGTTAGAATTTTGTCGTCGTTAAAGTGAAGACAAAGACCCGTAGTTAGCGTCAAAATAAAGTCGACTCTAAAGTTAAAATCAGCTTTTTGACATAACTTTCAATGGGATATCTGTCAAAAAAAAACTGCTTTTAACTCTAGAGTCGACTTCATTTTGACCATGATACAATAATTTTTAGAAGGTAGTTTCACTTCTTCTTATTAACCGCCATGTTAGCTATCTGACAGAAAACGTGTTTCGTATTATTTGTTGTTCCAACTTTTTCAAAAAAGAATCCAGCTTTTGACGTTGGAACAAGTAATTTTTAGCAAAAAAACGACTTAAAAAAAATATATATATATCTCTATATATTTCATGATTCAATGATCGGATCTAAACCAAATTAGGACCACCTCTGAGACACTACCTTTCCGTTGCAAAAAGAATTATCGAAATCGGTTGACGTGGTCCAAAGTTATGCGGTAACATACATAAAACAAAAATATTCCGACGAACTGATAACCTCCTCCTTTTTGGAAGTCGGCTAAACATATAAGTAGAGGAATTTTCGAATATTTTTAAATAATTTTCTTCATAAAAAATTAAGAAAAATTAACTGCTGCTTCCATGGATATTGTAACACACGGAATAGGTATAAGAACGCAGCTATAAGAGCCACCGCACACCAGAGAATTCATCGGCCGCCTAGTTAAATAGTAGTGCTCGCTTGAAATATGTACATGAAGATGTGTAGAGGTGCGCACACTACACCAACTTAATCGCTCCGACCATTTAGTTGTGGTGCAATGGAAGGACTAGCGAGCCCAACTAAATCGGCGGCCGAAAAAAACCGTGTTGTGCGATGCATGTAAAATATTTTTAACAAGAAATATTGCCTTCACATTTTCGTTTTTATGATTTTTATTCATGTGATTAGCAGTGGCAAGAATGTATGTATTAAATACGTATACATATGTATATTGAAAATGAAGTGATCAGTAATGCAATATCTAAATCTTTACATGTTCTTTAAAACATATCTAAAATAACAAGTGAAAATTCCCAAGTTCTATATCATAGCAGTGGCCACATTTTTATATCAAAAATTTTGAAGTGAAACTACCTTCTAAAAATTATTGTATCATGATTTTGACTATAACTACGAGCAAATATGTATATCGAGGGCTTATATTCAATAGCCTCTATCTGCTCTTTTCACAAAAATGAGATTCTGATATAAAAAGCCACCTAAGACTTAACTGTCATCGGTGATATTAATCCTGACCTTGTATAGCGCTTGACAAAAGAATTTACTAATAAATTGCAAAGCCAGAATTACCATCAGTAATGATATGTAAGTCCCAGATGGGTTCAAACATCACAAAGTAGTTTTTGTTAAAATTGCATGTAGAGGGTATTGAATATAAGCTGAATGCAATTAGTTATTTATTTAAAAATATGGGGTATTGCAGGTGGAAAAATGCACTCAATTTAACGAGTTTTTTGATATTACGAATTAGGGGAACAACAAATTAATTAACAAATTTTTATTTTAACTCTTCAAAAAGTTTGTAATTAACATCATACAATTTCAATTCCTTTGTAAGGCTGGGTGCAACTCAATTGTTGTATTAAATAGAGAAATATCAATAAGTAATTGCTATAAATTTTTTAATAACTATATTTTAACATTTTAATCGGTGCGTTTAGGACATTTTAAAAAAATTTACCGGTTTCGCGCCACACAAATCTGGCAGCCCTATACATAGTTGCACTTTTGCAAGGTTTTTAGTCATGCAGATTCGTAGACTGTCACTTTGAGCTGTACTCAAATCAGTAAAATTTTTTGTGTAGCGAAAGTGAGAGGAATTTCTGTCTTAACCTGCAGACAAAAGTACCGGTACTTGATATTTCACCTAGCGACCCCGAAAGAGAAAATACCAGTCTTGGTTTTGGATCTGATAAATGAAAACTACCGGCAACTTCAACACGAGGTTGCTATTGGAGGTGGCCGATTGCTACCATTTAGAGAATTTTACGGTGGAATTTATTGCCTGAGGGGTATAGTCGTAAAATGTATGGTAATATCTGCGCCTTCGAATGTAAGCGCCTTGAGGTTTATACTTTTCATTTTAATAAATTGGTTAAGTTAGGCATTAAAAACGATACTTCAGTAAACTGCATCGACTTGATTATCATTTTGTTAAAAAATGTAAAAAAAAATATTTAACCGAAAAAAATATTAAAAAAATTGAGGTTTTCATCAAATTTTTTCTGAAAATATGCGTAGTCAAATTCCGCGAGGTACTAGGGGTCAAATTGCTTTAATATTTCATTTAAATTAATTGAAAGCTTCAGCAATTGTAGAATTGTGAAGGCTGAAGTAACCCCATTTAGAGTTTGGCTTTTACACACGATTGAAGTTTTTATTGTAGTTGCTTCAGCAAGTTTATTCCACCAATCAATATCAATGCCTTTGCTTCGTCTTCAGGTTTACCACTACGATTTTTCATAACAGCGAAAACATGATTAAAAACTTATCGACGAAGAATATTAGATTTTTTTTTATAGATTGCTTTGTTTATGTTAGGTTTTCCTCAAACCACTTCGTAACGGCATTTGTTAGCAGATATGTTTAACATTTTCAATTAATCAATTTTAATTAATCGTAATCAATACAACACTTTATATTAAGGGAAATCCACAAGCATACATACATATGTATGTAAGTATTTACCTGCGTAAAATTTCGATTGCCCGAACTTTGACAATTCTAATTTTATGAAACATTATTTGTGCAAGCCAGCTACATTATTTAATTAAAGAGATAATGTTTAAAAGGGAAATCTTCAATCACTTCGCACACATGTTGAATACTTATGGATATGTATGTATGTATTACAATGCGCATAGTTAAGTTCAGTGTTATAGCTGCACGCTAAAATCAAAATTTTTATTTCACTAATCGAAATGTGTGCGAAATATATTTGCACATATACATATGTATGTATGAACTAGTATGTACATACATACATGTGTTTGCTGAAGTATACTATGTAGTGCACCTTATGTGTAATCTATTTGAATATAAGTTCAGTGTTGCCGTTTTGGTTACTTTTAACCAATTTAGGTAATTTTTTTCTTGTCTGTAAGGTTGTTAAGATCTTTTCCGTTTCGGTTATTTTTTAATATTTACTGTAGTTTTTAATTGACATAGGCCAGCTACACCTGTCGACGTTGAGGAGAGTGGCAACAGCAGTGGCAGCCCCAGCAGTGAAACCAAGTAAGAATATTTGGAATGAATGTATTCATATTACTTACATATGAATGTATTTGTTTTATAATATACAGAATACATAATATACATGGTCGGCTAAAGACTACTTCAAATAAATACATACTTAGATAGTACATGTATAAATATTTACCTCGTATATGCGGAATCCAATACCACGTCATGTATGTACAACAAAAAAAAAGGGATTTGGTCATTCTTTTTCCATTACTGTTTACTTTATTAACNGTTTTTAAATAAAAACGTTACTTTTTATATATAAAATTTTTAATATAATATGTATGCATGTTAACAAGGTTTCTATTGAAAAAATACGTTGTCTAAAATAAATTAATTAAACATAATTAAAAAACTTTGTAACTTATCATAAGATATATAAAATGGAGAAATACCAACAAAAATATTTTATTTCTTAAACTTTTTTCTTTTTCTTTAGCTATCTTTTCAATGAGTTTAGGCAAAATATTTGAAGTAATTTTTAAAACAAAGCATTTTCATTGCTAAGTTTTTGTGTTATATGTCTCTTCATTCTGCATTTATGAAATCCCCCATTTTATAAATAATGCCCAATATATGATTTGAAATTACCCTCTCCTACAAATTTCCGATGGGGCAACGCTATGCCAAATGTTGACATCAGGGGAATGTCAATAATCTGCTTTTTAATCAAAAAATTTTTAAATGAAACTACCTTGTATTTTTTGTATCATGAGATTAATAATAATAATCTTATAGCAAGTTGGTTCAGTGAAAATACCATTCCACGGTTTCGAAAAAATCGGTTTATTGCACTTTTGTAAAATTTATTTACCATCGTATAGGCGGTACTACGCTTGGCGTATACGAGGTATTTCGCGCTGAGCGACGATACNCATATGAATGTATTTGTTTTATAATATACAGAATACATAATATACATGGTCGGCTAAAGACTACTTCAAATAAATACATACTTAGATAGTACATGTATAAATATTTACCTCGTATATGCGGAATCCAATACCACGTCATGTATGTACAACAAAAAAAAAGGGATTTGGTCATTCTTTTTCCATTACTGTTTACTTTATTAACTTAAGTTAAGATTAATAATAATAATCTTATAGCAAGTTGGTTCAGTGAAAATACCATTGCACAGTTTCGAAAAAATTGGTTTATTGCACTTTTGTAAAATTTATTTACCATCGTATAGGCGGTACTACGCTTGGCTATACGAGGTATTTCGCGCTGAACGACGATATAGTTCAATAAGTCCAATTTTTAATTGTTTAGTCCAAAGAAGTTGAAAATTATGTACCTATTTACTTATTTAAAAACGCCATTTAGAGTCTGATAATGCTTACGAAGATTAACATTCATGCATCTAATACGTAAAGACCGATTTTTAAAATAAGTATTAACATATTACAGCCTTAAAAGGCAAAAAAGCAAATAAAAATTGATTTTCTTTGGTTTGTAAACTTTTTCTATACGTATTATATAAAAGAATTTGTCATGACCTGAATTGTTAATTTAATAAAAAAGTTGGTTATTTTTCCTTACATTTGGTAACTTTTTCGCCTAATCTTGGTTAGAAAGTTCTTTGAGCAGCGGCAACACTGTATAAGTTACTAGTTGTAATAATTATGTTCTTTTGATTTCGTCAAGGCTTCTGCGTGTGTTCACACGTAAATATCCCAACAAGCAAAATAAACTTGAATAAATATGTTTACTGTTATGAACATTAAGCTTAAAAAACGTTGATTTTTAAGTTTATAAACATTTGCCCTTAACACTTAATTAAAAGTTTATTTGGAAAAACTCAAAAAAAGACTTAATTTGAAAAACGCTTATTTAACGCTTATTATAGCAAACTTACTTTAAGTTATTTTTAAAAACATTTACTGAAATGCTTGTTGGGATGTATAGAATCATATACATATTTGTATGAATATTCGTGTGAGTAAGTGTGTCTATAAGACGCATCTGGGTGAACAATAAAAAAACATCAATTATCCCACATTTATATGAGTAAATTTGCGTTTTACGACTGGTTGCTCGATATTAATTAAATGTTAACCATCTTTTACATCTATTTAATAGCAAGCTATTATTAAATTTGTTATTGGTCGTGGTGATTCTTAATTATCTACAACTAAAAGTTTATTACTACGCGTCTGCAATTTTATATTATTCCAATATTGAGGCTGCAAGTGTGTAATAAATCGTAAATGGCATAATTTTAAGTAGTCTCACATATTCGCGCTCAATAACCGCAAGTATCTACAGACAGGCGAACATCCGAAAAATTTCAAAACTTTTAATTGTTGAGTGTATTTAAGTATTTATCCTATTTTCGAAACCTTTTACATAGAGGCTTCCTGAAGCTAAGGGTAATGAGTTTGGTAGAGTCATATAAGGATATATAGTTACTCAAACAAGAGTTCATGGTGATTTTTTAAATTTGCACAGTGTTTTCCATTAAAATTTGTTGCAAAGTTTTTATAAAAACATTGTTCATGCCAAAACCAAAGGTATGTTCTGTTCTGTATATACGAGTAAATCAGAGTTAAAAACTTAACTTGTCTTCGGCTAGCCGAAGGTTTCATACCTTTAAAAAAACTTTACTTCAACCTTTACTACATTTTAAATTAGTTCTTAAGCAGCTAAAAATTACCTTCAGTACAACCATTAGCAGAAGAGTTATATACAAAAAAAAACTTACATCTGAACAATCAGCTAGTTATATTTACGGAAGGTTACTACCTTACCTCTATCTAAATGATTTTCACAATGGGCCTTGTATGATCGATAAGTAAACAGGTCACAAAATTTCCAGGTATTAGCTGCCTACATAAAGATGTTATATCGCAAAAACATTTATCTGAACAATCAGTGGTATAGCAGATATATCTTATGGCACACCGATCTTGACTATTTTCTTTTCAAACATTGTATGATTATTTATAAAATAGCTCACGAAATTCCTCGGTTTTAGCCGCGCAAATGGAGGAGTTTTAAAGTAAACCCCTATATCTGAAAAATCAGTTGTATGGAGGCTATAAGTTATAGTGCTAATTTTCACTGTAAACTATATGTTGATAGTAGGTAAAAGTGGAGCGAAGTTTCATGTTCCTAGCTACATAAATGGAGGAGTTATAAAAATAATATAATGTATCTGAAAAAAAATCAGTTGTATATGAAAGTTATTTGTTGTAGTGGTCCGATTTTGCCGGCTCCGACAATTGATTAATATATAATAAAAATACATCCCGTTACCAAATTTCAATGGAATATCTGGAAAGCTAAGCGACTAGATTACATTCAACCAGACAGACCGAGGTACAGACGGTACTGGCTAAATCGGTTCAGCTCGTCGTCCTCATCATTTCGATATGCATTTTCATGGATCTATCCCTTCTTCTTCTGAGATTTCGGCCTCATTTCGGCAGCTATTTGGGATTTCCTCGACATTTTTCACAGTTTTTATTAATAACTGTGCGTACGTCTTAGTTATTTTTTATGTTAAGCTGTCTGAAGGATTGAACTTTTTGGAATTAAAATGTTTGTTTTAGAAAAGTGAGGATTTCGATGGGATTTCATTGAAATCTGGGCTCGAATCGTGACTGAAGGGAACAAGTCAGCAATCGTACGAAAGAAAATTACGTGAACCGGCAGTCGTCTGAACACATTGGGATTATGACATACGAAAGTTAATGTATTGTAATTTGTTTGAAGTCGCGGTTGAATTGAAGGTAACAATAGTAATCGAATTGCATTTGTCGATTAATATTAGGGTTGCCAGACGTACTGCTTTTGGGAGTAAACGTACTCCTTTTTATTGTAATGTACTCCCTTGTACTCCCAAAAAAAATATCTGGAAATGTACTCCTTTCTTAGTTTTGTACTTCTTTTGTATTCCTTTCTCCAGCTATTAATATTTTATCATATACAGAGCGTAAAATAATAACTGTTGCACAGGATTTATTGAAAAATAAAAGGGAACTTTATAGATTTTGCGAAAAAAGTAGTTTATTGTTAATTATCCACAGATTTTACTTAAATTTTATTAATTAATAATAATAAATTTTATTAATCTAGCGGCACGCAAGNTTATTAATAAGTTTTTAAATTTTAACCTTCATTTGCGTTTACCAGCGGTAAACACTTTGAGAGAAAAGCTCAAGCGGCACGCAAGTCTTCGTCGGTTACTTTATTACATATCGTCACTAGACACGAATAAAGGCGCGAGCTCAAAAAATGACGGCGAAAAAAGACGCATAAAAAAACTTCAGCGTCAAAGACTCTTAACATACTTCGCCGAAGTTTTTCATAAGCATCTTTTTTCGCAAAGCTTTTTTACGCCCATTTTTTCGCCGTCAAAATACTAGCGCGCCTTTATTCGTGTGTAGTGACGATATCTTCTGTAACCATAGGCTAATTGCCTCCATTTGGCTCCTCTATACTCCGTCTTTTGCCCAACATAAAGCCTCATACTCAGCAATCGAAAAGACTCGGAACTGGTGACTAGGAGGCCATTCATTCGACCAACCCTATACCTATACAGTTTTCTTTTTTTTATACAAAATCTAAGAAAAAATACATCTGAAAAAAGCATGTACTTTAGGGCGGGTCGAAAATCTAATTTTTCTCAAATCCANGGTAATAGTGAAAATATATTGTATCATGAAGTCAACAACAAGCCTACAAATTATTAGTCTTTTATTTTAATTGTAAGAGCCCGCGAATCGACCGCCAAGTTACCCACAGCACACTAGTCGAATAAGACCAATTCTTGTTCAAAATTCTGGGTTCAGCAAAAAGGTTTGGTGCATATTATTAGATAGTAAATCCATTAACGCAAAAGATAAAGTCAAATGTCATTTCTCGCAGCCCTTTAGTTTATCGTTAATATCAAAGTTAGCTGTTTTCAATAAAATTTTAATTGTTCTCTTGATAGTTGCACTGGCCTATAGTTAAAAGATGTAAAGAACAGCATTAGTATTACTGGCGTGCATATATGCCGCTGTTTCCAAATATTCTTATCTTTTTTTAATATTAGCTATGGTTTGCGAATTTTTGCAATTTTTGGAACAATTTCGGTGGCTCTAATATCAAATCCATTATTTTCCATCATCGTGGAAAAATTTTATTTATGCAAATGAGTATGAAATAACTAAACGGGCACAACTTCTACAAACACTAATTAGTTTACTTATGTTCATGCATACAATATACAAATTGCAAATATCGAAGAATTACAAAAAATTTTTTTCAACATTTTTTTTTTTTTTTTAAATAATTTTTTTATAATCTGAACGATTTTCATCATATTATTATCATAGAACCGTAACAGCAAGTCTCGCCTTCATTTGGTAATTATTACGTGCCGATCGAGTAACATTTACCAAAGTTATATCGAAAAACTTAAATGGATCTCCAGTTTTTTTCTAAAAAAAAATTTCTTCAATTTTATAAATAACCTTTAAATGAAAGAACAGGATTACAGAATAGTATGCCAGGGAGTGACTTTTTTCGTTCAAGCTGAATGCAAAGTAATATCGTCCTATTAGAGGGTCCCCAAAACGATTTCCCAGGATATGTTAAAGACTATTACATTTATTTTTTAACTAAAATATTTATGTTTATCTAAACACTTAATGCACGTCCCCTAGTTTCATATAACGGCAAATTTAGAAACCGCGAAAAATGTGCTTCTTCGGTGACTAATGAAACCATTCGCACAAATTTTCAAGACTGCATAAATGGACTCACCCTAATTGTATTATGTTGATGTGTGTAAATACTTATATGCTTGAAACTACTATTAACTTAAATATCAAACGATTCATAATATTTGACAATACATGTTTGACTTCATCCACCACGATCTTGAAAACTGACCAAATCGACGTGACCAAGTCCATGGTCCTTTTAATATTATATAAACATACGAAAGCATTAAAACGTTTGAAATAAATCTCGTCTCACTTTTTTGTATTTTTCACTTGGTTGCTGAAGTAATGAAGAATTGAAAATTCATAAGGGATAATTATAGTTTTTGTAAGTTTTATCTTAATATCTTAAAAACTAGTAGACTTATTGAAAAATGGTAAATGAACGTGAGGTACTAAATTTAATAACCCTTAATTTGATATATTGTCCTACTTATAATAA
>NW_016157128.1:321914-337741 GCF_001687245.7 Rhagoletis zephyria | reverse complement strand
TTCGCACCAATTTTCAAGACTGCATAAATGGACTCACCCTAATTGTATTATGTTGATGTGTGTAAATACTTATATGCTTGAAACTACTATTAACTTAAATATCAAACGATTCATAATATTTGACAATACATGTTTGACTTCATCCACCACGATCTTGAAAACTGACCAAATCGACGTGACCAAGTCCATGGTCCTTTTAATATTATATAAACATACGAAAGCATTAAAACGTTTGAAATAAATCTCGTCTCACTTTTTTGTATTTTTCACTTGGTTGCTGAAGTAATGAAGAATTGAAAATTCATAAGGGATAATTATAGTTTTTGTAAGTTTTATCTTAATATCTTAAAAACTAGTAGACTTATTGAAATATGGTAAATGAACGTGAGGTACTAAATTTAATAACCCTTAATTTGATATATTGTCCTACTTATAATAATTAACGCATTCCATAGATATTACAAGCCAAAGTCATATTTTCAAAATTCATACACTTTGATTCAATTGCGCGGGCTAAAGATAAGTTTTAAATAAATCTTTCGTGGCCAATAAGAATTGGCTTAGACCTAAGACATCATAATATTACTATTACAATACGGTCACATCACTTTTATTTTCCCCCATACAAAATCGACCCAACCTAATGTACTTATCTCCCAAAGCTGGCAAATGGAAATAAGGATTAAAGTTTCAAAACTAATTAATAAAATTAAAGTAAACTATGTATTTATAAAGTTTGAAAAAAAATACTTTTTTCGCAAAATCTTTAAAGGACTCTTTTATTTTTCGAAAAATCTTTGCGACAGTTATTATTTTACGCCCTGTACTTTGCCATTCATATTGTGGCAAACACTACTTAGTAAGTAAAGTTAAGTGTGATAGTGAAAAGGTGTAAGCATGGTCGTAGGCAGGTAGGTGCAGGGCGCTCGGGTATAAAAATCAGAAAATTGTTAAATTATAAAATAAAAAAATTGCCATACATTCAGGAATAGCCTGCAAGTCTTTTGTAGTATTTAACATTTATTGTTGCTTTGGAAAAGATTTATATGATATCCGTGTTTGTTTGTACCTAAATAATGCTAATTTGTAACAATAAATTGCACAAAAAAATTAAAACAAAAATTGTACTCCTTTTTTAAGTTCTGTACTGCTTTTTTTCTATCGAAAATAGAAATGTACTCCTTTCTCAGTGTCAGAATCTGGCAACCCTAGTTACTATAGACACCGAAATTTATTGTTCTTTTTTTTTTTGAGAAAAATAAAAAATTAAACGCAAAGCTGTAATTAGAAATTAGTTAAGTACGGGCTGAGTAGTTTTGGCAACCTATATCTAATTTTTGTACATGCAATTTCTGCGAAAATTTCCGAGTATGGATGCTTCCTCAAAAGTACATAAACTGAAAAAAATACGCATAGTGAGCGATAGTATATTATTTGAGCTGATTTCTTTCGCAATTTCCTTAACTTCTAATATTTTTCGGATTTCGTATGCATTCGATAGCTGTTATGTCATCGAATGGCCATTCGAACGAACGCGTATGATCAGTCGCTGGTTCACGACTGTCATCCTACCGATTTACGAGATGAGCAGCACGTTCAAGTCTATTCTAATCCGAAATATGCAATTTAGAAAGAGGCCCGCAAGAGTCCTCATGTAGAGGGGGACATATGTGTTTTCACAGAACGAATGGGCGTTGCAATGCGACTGTTCCTTTGCTTACCATAAATGTATGAGTATAGCGTAAAATGATTTCTACGGCAATTAGTAATAGGCTTTGTTGGCCGACAGAGAAGATGCAAATTTGTGTCTGCTTTATAGGTCTTTCTACAAGGCTCGTTGAGGCATCCCAGATATATTACAATTTAGCATTTTTGAGCAACAAAATAATTTTTAACATTCATTCTTATATGCAACAATTACAGAAGCTCAGTAGTCTTATGTTTGACTTGTTTTTCCCCTTCTTCTTCTTCTTCTTCTTCTTTATTGACGCTGCTAGGCGGATGCCTAAGTGATTTTCACAGAGACCAAAATAGCACGCCAGTCATTTCTGTTCTGTGCCAACTGACGCCAATTGGAAATGCCAAGTGACGCCAAGTCCTTCTCCACCTTCTTTCCAACGCAGAGAGGTCTTCCTTTGTTCGCTGCACTATGTCTATATCGCTGTACAGCTCATACAGCCCATCGTTATATTATCTGCGGTTTTCGCCATCGCCAATGCTGTAAGGTTCGTAATCTTTCGCAGAATCTTTCTCTCGAAAGCTCCAAGACCCGCTTCATCAGATGTTTCCATTGTCCATTGCTCTGACTATTTGTGTGATGGCGGGAGGTACTTCGCTTTGCCTTCGTTCACCACCAGAACAATTCGCTTTGCTTCTCTATCTAATCCCGAGAAGGCTGAACAGACGTGGCCCTTATTTTTACCGATAATGCCGATGTCGTCGGCACACACCAGCAAATTGTGTAAAGTATTGCGCCTGAGGGGTTCAGTTCTGCGGTTCTTATTATCTTTTCCAACATTATATGAAAGAAATCACACGAAATAGAGTCACTTTGTCTGACACCTCGTTTGGTATAAAACGGCTTGGAGAGGTCCTTCCCAATTCTGACGGAACTGATGGTATTGCTCAACGTCATTTTACATAGCCGTATTAACTTCGCAGGGATACCAAATTCAGACATCGCGGCATAAAGACAACTTCTTTTCGTGCCGTCGAAAGCGGCTTTGAAATCGACAAATAGATTGCGCCTGTCGATCCTATTCTCGCGGCTCTTTTCCAAGATTTGGCGTATTATGAATACTTGATCTATGGCGGATTTGCCAGGTCTAAAGCCACACTGATAAGGTCCAATCAGTTCGTTGACGGTGGGCTTCAGTCTTCCACACAATTTGCTCGATAAAAGTTTGTAACCTATGTATGCTTAGAAAACTGATCCCCCGGTAGTTGGCGCGTATGGCGTGGTCGCCTTTCTTGTGGATTTGGCAGAACACACTTAAATTCCAGTCGTCGGGCGTTCGTTCATCTGACCATATTCTGCATAAGAGTTGATGCATGCACCTCATCAGCTCCTCGCCACCGTAATTGAATAGCTCGACTGGCAGTCCGCAGATCCAGCAGCTTTGTTGTTTTTCAGCCGCGTTATTGCTATTCGTACCTCGTCATAGTCAGGCGGTGCCGCATCGACTCCGTCATTATCGACTCGAGTTCGTCTTCTCCACTAATTTCAGTGCTGCTGCCATTCAATAGGGTGGAAAAGTTTTCCCTCCATAATTTAAGTATGTTCTAGAATGGGTATCAAGGTCGCCATGGTTGTTATTACAGGAGTTCGCCCTGTGGGGCTATTCTCAAATGAGTTAGCTACAAATATCGTATCGCTATCTCAACCTCGCGACATTCATAACAAACTTCGGCATCTACCGATAGCGATCGGAAAATTGTCGCTGACTCGTTTGAGAATAGCCACACTTGTCTTAAAACCTTCAGTAAGTCGCCTAACTCTCTGATAAAATTTTCGGGCGGTTTTCCTGTCGGCCAGCATTTTAAGCTCTTCGCTCTCAGGTATTTCGGTCTCTTCTTAGTGCGGCAAATACGTCTCGCTTCCCTCTTCAGCTCCCTATAACGGTCCCACATGGATCGCATGGTGCCCAATCGCAGCTAAATAGTATTTTTTACCTTAAGGAGAATGTACTTATACGTAAGAATAAATGTACATATAGACCATATGTAGTAGGCACGTTTTCTTAACATGAACTCTTTTTTCTTGTTTGAAAAGGTAGTCGGCTTTGAGCAATATTTTTTTATAAAGAAGAACTGGTTGAAAGATTGATACTCCATAAAACTAAAGTACCAAGGTAATGAGTGCGAGTAATGTGGACATTTTTAAACATAATTGTATATGCATGTGTGAATGTATTTAGTATTTATGTGTGAATAGACATACCCCTGTCGGGAGTTCCGTAGTCGACAACTAAAATAGCTAAAGTTTGGCCCACTTAATACGAAAACTTTTAACTGGTTTCAAATTCATGCAGGGCTCAACCGAGAAAATGTATGTGTACATTTTTTGTTTGTTTTAATTTTCACGTTCAACAGAATATTGTACCAAAAGAAAAAACACTTATATTTAAGCAACGTGCAATTTTTACAATAATAACCCGTAAATGGCCATGTACAAGTCAACGGATAAATAATCAGTTTGTAGTTAGTTCTAGTGGATTGATGTCTTCGAGAAGACAAAGACTGTCATCACCGCCATCCAAGAAATGCAAAGGGCGGGGCAACGTCAACTACAAAGAGACGCTCGTCCCGAGTACTGTCGTCACCGCAGTAGCCGAACGTCTAGCCACAATCCGCACCAAAGCGAGATTCTTCAACATCTCGCTAATCTGCGCTCATGCACCGCTTCCAGCGTTTTAGAAGTATCTACACTCTGAAAGCCAAACATCGACTTGGACCACTATCTTGTTCTAGCCAAGATACGCAAACGCTTCTGTGTCGCAAAAACTGTGCGCCCAACAACGAAGGAAAGCTTAACGTCGAAAAGTTGCAATCACTACAGACGGCCAATGGATTGGATACTCGACTCTCACATTTGGTCTCAGAGAGCACTCTGCGAGAAGTGGCAACACATTTCTCGCTTATTGCGTACCGCCGCCGATCGGGCGCAACGCGAACTATGTAAGTGGAATCGTGGTAGGGAAATGAAGAGGGTAGCGATACGTATTTGCGGCATTAAGAAGAGAGAGGCCGATATAAATTAGTGCGAAAGCTTTAAATGCTGGCCGACAGGAAAAACGCCCGAAAATTGAACCAAAGAGTTAGCCGACTTACGGAAGGTTCCAAGACCGGGAGAGCTCCTGTAAGAACGACCATGACGGCTTATGGACCGATGTCCTGGGCGTACTTAAATTATGGAGGCAACGCTTTTCCACCTTATTGAATGGCAACAGCAGTGTAAGTGGTGAAGAAGACGAAACCGAGTCCAGTCGATGACGATGGAGTCGATATCCCAGCGCCTGACTGTGACGAGGCACGAATAGCGATTACGCGGCTGAAAAACAACAAAGTTGCTGGAGCTGACGTCCAATCCAAATCCAATCCAAACCACGGCGACCCCGCCAACTATCGTGGGATCAGCCATCTGAGCTGAGGTTACAAGTGGTTATCAAGCGTATTGTGTGAAAGATCACCACCGTCAACTAACAGATTGGATATAATTAGTGTGGTTTTAGACCTAGAAATTAACCATAGACCAGGTATTCCCAACACGCCAATTCTTGGAAAAGACTCAATACACATCAACCATTTGTCGATTTCAAAGCCGCTCTCCACAGCACGAAAAGAAGTTGTCTTTATACCGCGATGTCTGAATTTAGTATCCACGCGAAACGGCTGTGTAAAATGACGTTGAGCAATACCATCATCTCCGTCAAAATTGGGAAGGACCTCTCCAAGCAGTTTGATACTAAACGAGGTTTCAGACAAGGTGACTCTTTCGTGTGATTCCTTTCATCTGATGTGGGAAAAAATAATAAGAGCCGAAGAACTGAACCGCTCAGGCACAATACTTTACAAGATCATATAGTTGCTGGCATATGACGACGACATCGATATTAACGGTAAAAACAAGGGCTACGTCTGTTCTGCCTTCTCGGGATTGGATAGAGAAGCAAAGAGATTGGGTCTGGTGGTGAATTAGGACAAAACTAATTACCTCCTGTCATCACACAAACAGTCAGAGCATACGCATATTGGCACCAATGTCACTGTTGACAGTTACATGTCAGAAAAAATAGACCCCTGCTTCGTTTATTTAAGAACCAGCGTTAACACCAATAATAATGCCAGCCATGAAATCCAATGGAGAATCACTCTTGCCAACAAGTTCTACTTTAGACTAAGAGTCAATGAGCTTTATAAGCTTTACAACGATGTAGGTATAGTGCAGCGAATGCAAATCCACCGGCTACGCTGACTAAATCATTTCGTTCGAATAGACAGAAACGCTCCAACTCTGAAAGTATTCAATGCGGCTCACCAGGCTGGTAACAGGGGAAGAGGAATGCCTCCTCTACGATGGATAGACCAGGTGAAGGGTGAGCTGGAACAGAAGAGAAACAACTCTCGTGTTGTTTTGGACTCGTGTAAAATCACTTAGGCGCCAATATAAAAGAAAGTGCACTTATTGTTAGTTGAGCTCCCTACAGGGGCACTTGCTTTGTATAATCATCGGGAATCGCCATATCGGTATATGTGTATATATTAGGGCTGAGAATTCTATTCGGATTCTTTGACTATCCGGATAATCCGGTTATTCAAATTTCGGAATATAAGAAAAAGTTCGAATATCTGGGTATCCGTGTAGTTTGTTGATATGCGGGTATACGAATAGTGTATAGATATCCGGATATCGGATTATGCAAATCTATAGACTCGGTAATTTTGAGAACCATTTTACGAATACGTTGAAATTCTGTTTACAATATCCGGATAACCAAATGAACGGATATTAACCGGATACCCAGATTTTATTCGTATATACGGATATCCGAACAATCGGATAGCTCTTCTATATATATGTATATGTACATATGTATGTACGAGTTTCTCAAAAAATTACCTCAACAAAGTGTCATTCCATCACTCACTTAAAGTATTCATTCATTAATTGCTTAAAGCAATCGTCCTTTTGCTTTCTACATACATACTCATGTACATACATATCGCACACCGTCTTCAAAAGAGTCACAACTCAAAATAAAACGTTCCTTAGAAAATGCGAAAAACTATTTCGTAGCACATGCTAATCATATGGGCAAGGGCGACTTTACCTTACGTTTTTTTTAACAATTTATAACAAAAATTTGCTCCAGCTTTGGCTGAAAGGTAAATAAAAGCTCTGTGTATATTATTGGCGCATTATTTCAAAAACGCAAAATTTTGAATTAAGGCTCTTTTGAAGACGGTGTGCGTTATGTGCATATGTAAATAATCATGTATACCCGTATACATATGTGGGTATGTAAGAGATCGTATTTAACCAAAACAACCTCCCTGTGGGAAAATCTCTAGTTCTGAACTGGTGCGCTACTAATACATTAAGACCCAGTACTGGTTCGCGATAAATTTCCTTTGCATGCAAACAACTGGCGATTAAACATGGCGATGTCCTAGGGAGTGTCAGTTGCCCCCAGCTGCATCCCTTTTTGGATAGTTCCGAACTGGTCCTAAATTCTATATTTCCGCACCAGTTCTAAAATCGACAGACGAAAGAAAAAAGTATCATGACTTTTCAATCTTTTCGGTTCTACCATGTGCGATTTAATTTATTTTCAAAGAAATGTTTTTTTCAATTTGAAATTAAATTTTTTTTGAATGTTTGTAGGAAATGTACGTTTACATACCTTTGGCTGTAAGAAAAAAACCATGTTTATTTGCAGAGGGGCTCGCTGTTATTGGTTAGATTCTAGACGGTCCCAAGATGTTATAATGTTAACACAACCTTTTGTTTTGTATTACCAAACTATGAAAAAGCATCTGCGAAGTGCAGAATGAAAGTGCATTTGAACGAAAAATCCGCCAAACACATACATATCTATGTAAAGTAAACAAGCCCGCGCTGCATTCCTTTTTCGATAGTTCCGAACTAGTTCTAAATTCGACTGAAAAGATGTAGTTCGTTGTGCATCCCTTTTTCTATAACTCCGAACCAGTTCTTAATTCCTTACCATAGATATAGACTTTTAATGAAAAAAGGGAAATAAAATAGTTTTTTTAAGAGTACCACATTTCGCTGATTTTGAACTGGTGGGATCTAGTTTCTATCGGACTTGTTCGTTTTTGGCGATAAAGATCTTGTACGGAACTACAAATTTTATTCACTAGTCCGCGCTTTCTCTGCAGGGCAGTAACTCCCGACACATATATACATACATACATATTCATGAACTTACATAATTTTTTTGTAAGTCCGTTCAAAAGTAAATTCATACATATGCACATAGGGGCATGTTGAAAGAGCTACTAACCAATAAATATTTCAAAGTTCGTAAAAAGATGTGGACGCTTCCACAGACGGAAGAGGACGATATGGTGTAAGGAACCGGTAGGAGAACAAATTTACGCTCACGCACTGTACACACCGTGTTCTTACATATGTACATATGTACATACATACAAATGTACGTGTGCAAGTACGAATGTGCATTTAGTTAAAGCAGTATTGACAGATGGACTCGAAAAACTAAATATTCATATATGGAAATAGCCTTGAAATATGTTTAGTCCGAAACTAAGACAAAATGTGAATAAAGTTTTATTTACATACATATGTACATACCCAACGGTGCCAGAAGCGCTCCATTAGTTCTATTGGAGCGCTCCATATTCAGCAGTAATTTAACACTTCATTGTATTTTAACATTGTGTGTCATTAGAAAGAAGCGCTCCCTTGCTGCTCAAAAAGAAGCCCTTGGTGAGCGCTTCAACTAGAGCATTTAAAAAGCGATGCATGCAAATTTAAATTTTTATACGTATTATATTTTTGTTTTAATAAAAGAATGGCGTTTTTGTAAAACATTTGATGGTTTTATTAAGTGTACTAATAAACATGGTTTTTTTCTTACCTACATATGTGGTATACATACATACGAAAATACATACATACACACATGTTTGTACATAAATTAACTTTTTTCAAAAGAAAATATTTTATGTTACTAGTAAAAATGATGTTTATTTCTAACAATGCTCAATGTATATTAATATTTAAAAATATAAAAAAATTATAATTTAACTTTTTATATCTTCTTTTGGTATAGTTGAAATCAGCGTGAGAAGTTCTTTCTATAATATATTATAATTTTTATATCAGGGGTGGGCAAGGCCGAGGCCGAAAAGAGCACATAATTCTAAATGCTACAAAGAGCCCCAAAAAAAACAAAAAAAAAACAAAAATTTTATTTTTAAATAAAATTATTATTAGAAATTAAAAACATTAATTTTATTATTTTGCTTTTATTTGTTAATTTAAAAGATACTTTGACCAAATTTTCAAAATCCTGTTTTACGTCAGTCAATAGGTGCGTTCGTTTAAATCTCCAGTAAAATATGTCCAACAGCAAAATTCCGACGAAATGTCATCTCTTCTCTCACAAGAGAAAAAGAGTACGCGAACAGAAAATTTGCAGAAACCTGCATGTTAGACGAACAGCTGATAGAAATTTTGTTTTCTAAAATTGGTTTAAATAAATATAAAAAGTTTTACAAACAAAATTTATGCGTATAGAAAGTTTGCTACTTGATGAGCGCCTGGTAATGCGAAATAAAATATCGTTTCGTACAAATAAAAAAGTTTGTTTTACAAAATGACTGCAAGTTTTCTTTAAAAATATGCAGTTTGTTTTAAAAATCATGGACTGAATTTCTAAAACTGTTACGCACTTTTGGTCATAGGTAGCAAATTGTAGCAGTAGTACCAAAGCAGAAGCAAAAGGCCCATTTTCTACTATCAAGATTCTCTTGTAGTGTCAAGGCATATGTATTTTTCCAGTGTAGTACTGAATGATAATAAGCGTTTTCATTCAACCAAAATTTACAATCACGGTGATTGCGAATGCTTCTGTTACATTTACATTCTATACCATTCAATAACACCCCAGAAGATAATTTAAGTAGGCCTTCTTAAGTAAAGCCATTCTAAGAGGCCTACCCAAGAAGGGTAGGTAGGAAAAAAAGTGCTTCCTTGCATGCCTTCTAGAAGGGCTTATCCATTTACATTTTACGCGAATGCATAAATTTATATTATTAAGCATTACAAATGAATTTCAATAAACATTTTAAGCTGCAATAACACATGTTTGATATAAACCACAAGCAAAAATACTTCAAAGATATATGATTTTTATAAATTAAAGAAGCAACTTTGAAAGAACTCCCCCCAAAAGCCCTTCTGAAGTATGTCCTATAAAAGCCCTTCTGGAAGGTCTTCCATGGGTAGCGAAAGAAGAAGCCCTTCAATTTGTGCCACTCCATACAAAACAGAAAGGAGAAAGGAATGTAGAGTAGAAGGCCTCTTGACTCTCAGGAAGGCCTTTCGGAGGGGCTTTTAACTCCTGAAATTATCTACTGGGACATTACAGCTTTTTATACCCGAGCGCACTTGTGCACAAGGGTATTATAACTTTGTTCACATAACGGTTGTTTGTAACAGGCAAAACGAATCGAGATAGATATAGACAAATGTATACATAAATGATCAGAATGAAAAGAGAAATCGATTAAGCGGTGACTGTCTGTCCGTCCGTCCGTCCGTCCGTCCGTCCGTCTTTACACACGATAACTCGAGTAACAATTGAGATATCTTAACGAAACTTGGTACATGCACTACTTTCGGGCGTAGGACGGATGGTCAAAATCGGACAATAACCACGCCCACATCCCATATAACGGTAATTTAGAGAAATACGAAATACTCGATAATTAAGTAAATATTAATGCTAATTTATTCAAAATTGATGCTTGCAACAATTCTTTACCAAGAAATACATCTATGATAAAATTTATATAAATAGCTTGGCACCGCCCACTTATGATCACATATATGTATCTCGGTAACGGTTGTACCAATTTGTACCAAGCTCGATTTGTGCTTGCCACATAAGAGCAAAACGTTAAAAATTTTTGAAATCGAACTAAAATTATGGCCGCTTTTCAAATAACGGTAAATTTCAGAAATGCTTAAAACTTCAATATTTCGAAATTTAAGGACGCTAATTCACTCAAAATGTATACTAAAAACAAGTAAGAAAGTCTAAGTTCGGGCGGAGCCGAACATTAAATATCCGGCGCAAGTATTAAATATATGTTTTTCGCCTTTCCGAAAGCTACCGCTACATGGTAAGCCGGGGTGTATCAATTTTGAGTAAATTAGCATCCTTAAATTTCGAAATATTTAAGTTTCAAGCATTTCTGAAATTTAATTAATTTTAGTCCGATTTCAATAATTTTCAGCGTTTTGCTTCTATGTGGCAAGTACAATAACCACACCGAGTTTGGTACAAATTGGTAGAACGGTTACCGAGATATATATATATGATCATAAGTAGGCGGTGCTACACCCATTTTCCAAACTTTTATCATAAACGGATTCCTTGGTAAAGAATTGTTGCAAGCATCAATTTTGAATACACTAGCTTCAATATTTACCGTTTATCGAAGATTTCGTATTTCTCTAAATTACTGTTATATGTGATATGGGCGTGGTTATTGTCCGATTTTAAAAATTCGGTCATTTCGTAGGTTATGTCAAGGCCAACCACTGTGCCAAGTTTGGAAGAAATTGGTCCAGCGGTTACCAAGATATACACATGTAACCATAAGTGGGCGTGGTTACGCCCATTTTCCAAAAATTTATAATATTCTTATTTCTCGCCTAAAACTTATTGTAAATATAAATTTTTAGTGAATATTCTTCAGTATTTACTAAAATATCGCAGTTTTCGTATTTCTGAAAATTTCCGTTATATGGGAGGTAGGCGTGGTTATTGTCCGATTTTGCCCATTTTCAATACCATCCTACGGCAGAAAGAAGTGCACGTACCAAGTTTCGTTACGATATCTCAATTTTTACTCGAGTTATCGTGTGCACAGACGGACGGACGGACAGACAGTCACCGCTTAATCGATTTCTCTTTTCATTGTGATCATTTGTGTATACATTTGTCTATATCTATCTCGATTGGTTTTGCCTGTTACAAATAACCGTTATGTGAACAAATTTATAATACCCTTGTGCACAAGTGCGCTCGGGTATAAAAAGCTTTATACATTTTCTGGAGTTTTCTAGGAAAATAATTCTTAATGTTAAGTAAGGAAACAGTCCTTGACTTATCAACCAGACAACTGGTTACTTTGACAGCGTTCCAGCCGCCATTTGGCCAAACAAGTTTACAAATTAAATCAAAGCAAATTAAAGTTAGTAAGGCGTGCAAAGCAAGCCTGCATTGGGCTAGATCCTTTAGTGGCTGCAGAATATTTTAGAAAGCAAGTAAGACTGTAACTCCGCAAAAAGCTTATCAAGGGTCCACCACCTTACCTTTCAAGCTTTCATCACTTTATTCCGTTATAAATTTTAGAAAAAATTCGGCGTGAGCGATTAAAGCCATAACGCCTAAAAATCTTTATGTGTTGTTTTTCTCTAAGGATTTTTTGCAATCAACTTGATTTTCTCAAGCCGTCGGTCGAAGTAAAGTTTATTCAAAATTTGTCATACAAGATAAGCGCTTATATATACTGATTTCCTTTGATTCGCATCTTTTACAAAAAATGCAGTACATACATATTTTAGCGCTGTCTTTAAACACTGAAGTCTTCGTGATTTAATTGAACACAAATGAAGAAGCTGCACCATGGACATGTTGGCAAACGTGAACGTAAAGTAAAATGTGGCGCCGGCAGGAAAGAACCATTTTCAGTAGCCATCAAGGACATTAGACGGGGATTCCCAATTGTGGCCAAAAGTGAAAACATGAGAAAACTTGTTGCGTTCAAGCAGACACACTTACATACAAATAAAGAGCGTTCTATTGACTAAAACTAACGCAGATACAAACGTCTGCAATATGTTTATGTACCTAAATACACCACTGTACATACTTGTGAATGAGTATATATTTATATATGCATTCACATATATATATGTATGTACATATGTATTCACAAATAAATATATATGTATCTACATATATACCTCTAAAAGTAAATTAAATGAGCAGACAAACACGTGGTCACTTGGATGGGCGATTAAGCAAATGGGCGGTTGCGAGCAGACTCTTCACGAGAAAGTGTAGATGAATCATGTGTGTTGCTGTTGTTCTTGTTGTTGATGGCGTTGTTGCTGTTGCTGCAATGCCAACACTCGACATCTAATGTACCTAATACATACATATATAGAAAATATGGAGTGCAGAAAGCAAGAAAAAAAATAACGAGGCAGAACGCGAGAAATCGCGCGAAGAGTCCAATAGTGGTCAAGCTAGAGAACTGAACTATGAAAAGGATGCGCAAGGATGTTGATGACCAAATAAGAGGTGGTAACAGCGGGAGAGGCAACGCAATAACCCACTTACCTCAAATGCCACTAAAGCCAAGAACATTGAACTTGCACTACTTAAACGAATAAATAGAGAAACCCCAGAAGATTTTTTCCGCTTATTATTGCTGTGGTTTATTACACTGTTTTTGGTTGTTTTTGTTTGTTGTTTTACTTTTCTTTGCTTGTTTTGACGACCCCGAAATCGACATCGACTGGTTGAAGCAGACACCCATACAAATATTTGTGAGGGAAGTGAAAGGATTGCGAAGTTGCCGACGGCTTTGAAAAACTTAAAATTCCGTGGAAACCATTTGTGGAGCTTTAAATGACCTTTTATATGTACATATGTATATACTTATAAAACAGTGGTGGTAAAAATCAGCCCACCAAAGAAAAGATATTTTCATCAGAGATTCATCAACACGGACCGTATATCCAAGTCAGCGCCTCCGTAATTTTATGCGATTTACTTTGTCAAAGTCTAAGCTCAGGGGCCAAAATACTTTGTCATTCCATCCTCTTCGGTGCTGTCAGACTCGCCAGTACACACAATAAAAACTAGTTTTCTCAAAAGAACCCAAATTCGCATCATCTTCGTATAAAAGGACAGGCATGATGAGCGTTTTGTAAAACGAAACTTTTGACAGTTTAGAGAGAGCTTTATGTTGTTCATCTGCCTACCGAGTCCGAATTGGCACCTGTTGGCAATAGTTATTTTTTGCTTGACCCACAGGCTGCCATTTTTTGTGCTGTTAGTTTTTTACCTAATCTAGACGAAGTCTTTCGCTGCTTCGTCATTTGAACGGCCAACAGTGAAGAAGACTTTTTGTGTGTTGCCAGGAGGTACTTTGTTTTTTCCTCGTTCGCCGCTTTACCAGTTCCTCTTGCTTCATTCTCTAAACCGGAAAATGCTATGCTCACTCCCCTGGTAAGCAACATCGTAACTTTGTTATGCATATATTCAATACCCTCTGTCTGCAATTTTCAGAAAAACTACTTTGTGATGTTAGAACGCATCTGGGACTTACCCAGGGTGGCCAGCTATTTTAGTGACATAATCAGTACAGTTGGGTTCAAAATCAGTACAAAGGCATCAATTCATTTTTGTGCGTCTTTTTCGTTTATTAACGACGGAAGCGCTTATACAAGCATAGCTACACAAACTGAGTGAGATACACATTATAGGGATATACATATGCGTGTATGCAAATGTTTATAGTTATAATAAACTTTTTACCCTTGTAGGTCAAAATGAGAATATTTTGTGCTCGAAGGCTAATGTAGAGCAAACAAACGACCTTTTATTAAATTTTGAAAGTTTTGAAGACGAAACATTGACACACAATGTTTTTAAAGACATAAATGAAGTACCTACATATATCAGAAGAAGAAAGGTTTGAGGTAAATATCCTCTATTTATAACTTCTTCATATACATATGTAGATATATAAAATACATAGACGTTTTAGCTTGCAGAACAGCAAGAAGACAACGACTTTTTCGATCGCATTCCTTCATTAAGTGATATAGAATTCGATCATATCAAAAATGGGTTTATCGCAATTCGGATGTAGAACGTGTGTCGAAAACAGTCAAAATTTACGTATGCCAACTTACTTTCGGAAGGGGGGTTATAAAAACCAAATTCTAAGTTCAGGAATATTTTGGAAGCCGCCAATTCCGTGTTTGTTAATATTAATGGTGTTTGTTAATATTTTTGGAAGCCGCCAATTCCGTGTTTGTTAATATTAATGGAAATTTATTATCTACTTCTCCAAATTATATGAAAAATTTACTTCTCAACACAACTGTGTTCTCAACACTGCTNGAGCAATGTCAAAATCAATCACACTTTGTTGAATACATTTTGGGTAGAACGTACTTTAAAAGTAGACATCTAAATCAAAAATTAAAGCGAAACAAAATTGGAAATGTCAGCAAAAAATGGAAAAAAGTACAACTTAAGAAAGCTTAGTTTTAAGTAATAATTTCGCTTCAACTTAACATATTTTTTTAATGAAATAATTGCATTTCTGTGTGGATACATATGTATTTATATTCGTCACCGAAAAAATACGTTATTTTCACCTTGAATTAATTAAATAGATGGAAATCCAAATACATGATCATGTTATCAATAACAAATTAAAGCCTTTTACATTTTTGCTTGTTTTCTTTTTAAACCCGGCAATAAACCGGAACTCGGTTCATAATGAACTATGTTACAGGCTTATAAGTGCGTAAAAGTACGAAAAACTGTTTGTTTTTTCAACGGTAAATCAAGATTTTGGGGGTGTTTGGCAAATTTCATATTTCGATTCTGGTTTTACTAGAAAGGCCTACCTGAAAATATACATAACTTTCCAGGTATTTCTACTTTATGATTTTTTGTAGCATTGTGTTATTTTTAAATGTTAATATAACTGTTTTATACTTATACTCCCAAATTTAGGATATAAAATCACCTCTACCAAAAAAGCTTAAATTGGCTGACGCCGCTTCGAATTTTTTACAAATGAGCAATTGTCAAAAATCTTCTTTTTAATCAAAAAGTTGTTTATTGAAACTACCTTCTTTTTTGTATCATGCTATAAAAAACATAAACAATAAATTGAAACCCATAAAAAATACCATCTATAAAAGTATAAAGTATTTATACCCTACTGACTGAGGCCCGATCAGTTGGTTCAAGAAGGACTTTAGTGGCAGTTGGCGCACACAGATGACCTTCTTT